>NW_028294557.1:0-70347 GCF_964341445.2 Mesoplodon mirus
ACAGCAGTGGTAGGCGTTGGGGGTCAGAGTATAGGGGTTGGTAGTGTGTGATGTGACTTACAAAAGGGTAACCGTCCCTGAGAAGATAACTTTGTTTTTTAAAAAAATTATCTATTTATTTGGTTGCACCGGGTCTTAGTTGCGGCAGGCGGGCTCCTTAGTTGTGGCTCGCCAGTTCCTTAGTTGTGGCGTGCACGTGGGATCTAGTTCCCTGACCAGGGATCGAACCCTGGCCCCCTGTATTGGGAGCACGGTTTCTTACCCACTGCACCACGAGGTAAGTCCTGAGAAGATACCTTTTGTGTAAAGAGTTGAAAGGAGGTCAAGGAGTGAGCCATGCAGACACCTGGGGTGAGGGTTCTAGGAATAGAACCTCTCTCACGTGTTCAGCGGAAAAGTCTGCACAAAAGCCCTAAAGCAGGAGCTTGTTTTGTCACCTTCAAGAACCACACAGCCAATGTGTCTGGAGCCCAGTGAAGAAGAGAGAGAGAGAAGTAGGAGAGAGTTCAGAAGTCATGGGAGACTAGATCACCCTGGAGGCCATAACAGTAAGGGCTTGGGCTTTACTCAGTGAAATGGAGAGCCCTGCAAGGTTCTGAGCAGAGTGACAGAATCTGAAGTTTACAAGGAGCACTCTGGCTGCTGCGTTGACAAAGAGAATGGGGCAGAAAGCGGAGTCATCTAGAGGAGAGATGATGGTGGCTTGGACCTGAGTTTCAGCAATGGAGGTAGTGAGACATAGTTGGATTCTGGATATATTTGGAAGGTAGAGTCAACAGACAGGATGGATCCAGAGGTTAAAGAGAGACATCAAGGAGAACACCACGATTTTGTTCTGAGTGGCAGGAAGGATGAGTTGCCATCAGTTGAGTTGGGGAAGATGGCGCAGGACTGGGAGGTCAGTTTTGGACACTGATGAAATATAAATCCATATTCTAAAGCGAGTCAAGGAAAATTTGAACATAAAAATTTTTCTCTGCCCTTTGGCCTCCTCTCCTCCCTCTACTGTGCATTGCAATCTGCACCATGCATCGACCAACCTCCCCATCGGCAGAAATACCTGCTCAACTCTAAAAAGCAACATTCTCTTAGTATCAATGAGATAAGTCCTTAGGAGATAACCTTCCTTCTTGATCTTGTAAGGGGCCCTGAAGACCCATGACCCATTACTTGCCTTGTAGGTGTCGATCTGGATTCTGTGAATGTCACTGTGTACGTCATTTAAGGTACAAAGCCCTGGATAACTGTGCTTTGACCTCTCACAGGCAGAACAGTTCTCGGAGCTTTCGGAGAGGCTGTTCCCGGCTTATACGCCACAATTTGGCTCGAATAAAATTTTCCATTGCTTTCTTAGATCAACTGATTAAATTATTCGTCGACAACACAATGACATAGAAATGTTTATCTGGAAATAGAAATGTGGGAGCCGTTGCACAGAAGTGGTATTTAAGGCAATGGAATCACCAGGGTGTAAACGTAGGGATGAGGCTCCAGGTCACAGAGTCCTGCCTCACTCCACCTTGAAGGAAGCTGGGTTGAAGAGGAGGAACCAGCAAAAGAGAATGAAAGGAAGCAACCGGAGAGGCAGGAGAAAAACCAGGTGGGTGTGGTGTCCTGGATGGGAGAGCGCAGGGGCCAGCAGGGAGCTGAGGTAAGGCCCGCTCCTCAGGCTGTGCCCTTGAATCTTCTACGATGTTGGTGGTCCTTCCCCTCAGACCAGCTTTTATCCTTGGTGAGCAGAGGCACCCGACCCATCGTCATGACTCTCACTAGATCTCCCTCTGCCCTCCACACACGGACACCAGATAGGTAGCAAGACCGTTTGTTTACTGAACCCTTCCCAGCCAGCTCTCCTTTTCCCCTTCTGGCGGGCAGAACCCCAGCCTCCCACCAAGGGCCAAGAGGAGTCAACCGGAGCTTGGCCCTGGCTCCTTCCTTCTGCCAGGCTTCCCTGCCACACAGCCTCGGCTTCCTGGCTTGCCTTGGAGGCTCTGTTAGTCCTTTGCTTCCACAGCCTCTTTCTGGAAGTGTGTGATGTAGGCCACCTGACCCTGATTACAATGGCCAAAGTAAAAGCTCATGGTGCTGTCGGAGAGGCCACTGAGATACAGCTCTGGGGACAGGGAGATGAGCCTGAGTCTGGGTGCCGCCCGCACCTCTGCCCCAGGCCCCCTCACACCCCACTCACCTTTGGTGACACTGACTTCTTTGGTCGCCAAGATGTCCGCCTGAATGCTGTCTATTTTCACCTCTAAGTCCTCGGCGTTGCCCTGAGGACAGGAGCACGGGGAACTGGCCTGGATGCCAGGGCAGCCTGGACTTGGAGTTGGGTGTGGGCAGATGGAGGCTGCAGGCTGCGGTCAGGCTCTTAGGCTGACTGGAAGGGCAGGAAAGGGGACGGAAGGGTGCCAGGTGGAGAAGCCCAAGCCAGGGCAGTCCCTCCCGCCGCTGGCGCCGAGGCCGATCTGTGTGTGGGGTGTACCAGGGGAGGGGCCGAGGTGACAAGTGCTATAAAAGGGGCCGGTGGGCTGTGGGAGAGCCTGGGAAGATGGCAGAGGACTGAATATTTTTGTAAAGAGAAAGGAACCCCAGACAGGCAGAGCTGGAAGCGGGCAGGTAATGTGGTGTGATAGGACAGCGGGTGAACACAAGTGCTTGCTGCATGGAAGACAGGGCTTAGAAATGAGCTGTCCCCCCAGCTGCAGAGTCAAGTGCTTTTGGCCCCTCCACTTCTAGCTCATCTGCATACCAGAATGCAGTGTAGACTACGTGAGAAATATTAACAGTATTATCTGTTTGATAAACAAAAATTAATGTTTTATTTTCTTTAAAAGAAATTTTGAAAAATCTATTTATTTATTTATGGCCGCGTTGAGTCTTTGTTAGCGTGCACGGGTACTGTTCTCGAGTCGTGGCGAGTAGGGGGGCTACTCTTTGTTGCAGTGCACGGGCTTCCCCTCGCGGTGGCTTCTCTTGTTGTGGCGCACTGGCTCTGGGCGCGGGTGCTTCAGTAGTTGTGGCATTCGGGCTCAGTAATTGTGGCGCACGGGCTTAGTTGCTCGGTGACCTGTGGGATCTTCCCGGACCAGGGCTCGAGCCCGTGTCCCCTGCGTTGGCAGGTGGATTCTTAACCACTACGCCACCAGGGAATTCCCACCTTTTATTTTCTTGTCAGGAGATTTTACCCAGTAAGAACATGTTTAGGGGTAATTCTCTACAATGGAAGACAGGTTTTTGTTGGCAGGTACAAAGGCACCACAAACGTTGGGGGACCAACGAGTATATGGGAGGATGGGCATGCATGGTACACACATACGCATTTCTCCCCAGTTTAACGAAATCTTTTTTGTCTTGGCAAAGATTTTCGTGGAGAGAAACACTTGAGAATTGGTAGTGGAATCTTTGGAGGTTTTACTTTAAATAAGGGTAAGGATGTGGGTTTTCAAAGACAAATGGCTGATGTGTAGAACTATAAAGGGTTCGTAGTTCAGAAATAGAAGATACAGCCAAGTTGTTGTTTTAGAAAGCTGTTCCAAGTTTAAGTTGTAGGCTGGGAACTGCGTTCTCTGATTCCCTGCCCCAATCTGTAAGTGCGGCTCTAGAGAAGTTATATAGCAATCTTACACGTGAACATAGATGCAAAAATTCTACACAAAATATTGGCAAATTGAGTCTAGCAGTATGTAAAAGGAATAAGGTACCATCTAGCAATGCACATATATAATCTTAATAGAAAGAAAGTTTGAAAAAACTGAATCTCAGTGTGGTAAGAGCTATCTACAAAAGACTATAGCAAAGGTCATACCTAATAGATGAAACCTTGGAAACATTCCCTCTTAGATGAGAAGGCAACCTCCCACACATTCCTCTCCACAAAATCTTTAGTAAAAGGTAAAAGAAAAGCGATCTGGGACTTCCCTGGTGGCACAGTGGTTAAGAATCCGCCTGCCAATGTAGGGGACATGGGTTCAAGCCCTGGCCTGGGAAGATCATACATGCCGCGGAGCAACTAACCCGTGTACCACAACTACCGAGCCTGCGTTCTAGAGCCCGCAAGCCACAACTAGTGAGCCCGCGTGCCTCAACTACTGAGCCAGCGCTGCACAACAAGAGAAGCCACTGCAACGAGAAGCCCGTGCACCACAACGAAGACCCGATGGCAGCCGAAAAAAAAAAAAAGAACAAGTGATGTGAAGAGAGACCAGAGTCCACTTAGCTACATTTGCCACTCTCTCCTTAACTGACTGTAACTCTCCAAGACTGGTGTCTATTCCTGTGCTATGGCCGCTCCTCCAGAAAACCTGTGAAAGGGATTTTTTGAAAAGATGTACTATCTTTTTCTAATCTCTGGAAGAGTTTAAGACTATAATTTTTTCTTGAATGTTTGATAGAATTCTCTGAAGCTTCTGATCTTATGGAAAAAATTAATTACTGATTCATTTTCTTTAATGGTTAGAGGACAGTGTGGGTGTTCTACTTCTCAAGTATGTTTTGATAAGCTATAGTTTCTTGCTTTTTTCATCTAAATTTTCAAATATATTGCAAGAAGTTTTCATAATGTCATTAAAAATCATTTTAATGAATGTACCATCTATAATGATGTCTCCTTTTATAGTCTTCCTATTGATTATATGGGTTTTCTCTTTTTGCATCAGTTCCCTTTTCCCCCAAGTCAAATGGGAGTAACACAGGTGAATGCCTGCTTATGCAATGGATTTTATTACAGAGAGGAACCCTGATTTCAGAGAACCTGAATGTTATATAGCAGTCAGTAAGCATGCCTGCCTTTTGCTCTAAAGGGGAAACTGTCTTTCTTTTCTTGTCTTTTTTTTTTTAAATTTATGGACCTTTAGTTAGTTAGTTAATTAATTAATTAATTAATTAATTTATGGCCGCATGGGGTCTTCGTTGCTGCACGTGGGCTTTCTCTAGTTGCGGTGAGCGGGGGCTACTCTTCGTTGCGGTGCACGGGCTTCTCATCGTGGTGGCTTCTCTTGTTGCGGAGCACGGGCTCTAGGCGTGCGGGCTTCAGTAGTGGTGACACGCAGGCTCAGTAGTTGTGGCTCGCAGGCTTTACAGCGCAGGCTCAGCAGTTGTGGCACACAGGCTTAATTGCTCCGTGTCATGTGGGATCTTCCCGGACCAGGGATCAAACCTGTGTCCCCTGCTTTGGCAGTCAGATTCTTAACCACTGCGCCACCAGGGAAGTCCAGAAACTATCTTTATTTTCCAAAGCTGCTTGCTAAACAAACATCCTTGAAAAGATAGTCTGGAAGAAAGAACAGTAAGTATTTCATTTACAAGTTATGCAGAAACGTGAAAGACCTGTAGAGAATTGTCTCCTAGGACTGTTTTTCTTTTGCTAGAAGTAATCCTGTGGCAGACACAGTGGCTCTGTTCCTGAATTTAGGGGGAAAGCATTCAGTCTTTCGTTATTAAGTATAATGTTAGCTGTAGATGTTTTTTTCTGTAGATGCTTTTCATCAAGCTGGGGAAGTTCTTCTCTCAGCCTTTCTTTTTCTCCTTCTTCCCCCCAACCCCCCACCCCGTGCCCCTGGCGTGCCACATGGCTTGTGGGATCATAGTTCCCCAACCAGGAATTGAACCCGGGCCCTTGGCAGTGAAAGCGTGGAGTCCTAGCCACTGAAGCACCAGGGAATTCCCAGGGAAGCTCTTCTCTAGTACTGTTTTTCTGAGAATTTTAAAGTACGAATGAGTTTTGAATTTTGTCACATGCACTTTCTGCAATGATTGATATACAATAATGTGATTTTCCTTCTTTAGTCTGCTAATTTGGTAGATAAAATTGGTTGACTTTGGGGTGTTGAACCAGCCTTGCATTCCTGGAATGAACCCCGGTTGGTCTCAGCCTGTTCTTCCCAATCACAGAATCAAAGAGTTACTCTCCCACGAGGAAGATCCTCAAGGATGTGTGGTGCCACCTCTTCCAGTGCTTGGTACTCTGGGGGCAGGCCTCTGGGACAGCCCCTTTCCTCTGTGGGCCAACCTGATTCAGAAACAGCTGGCCACTGCTTCGGCACTTTCTCTTTCATCCAGGTCTCCTGGGGTAGCCCTCATAATCCCAACTACACCCTACCCCAACCTCTTATTGCTCAGATATGGTTCTAATCTGGAATCACAGAGCCAGCAACCCTGTGGAGGGAAAGGGACCAGGACACTGAGCCTCCCCGTCTTCACCCAAACGCTCTCCCACCTGGATAAAAATGCAGCCTGGGATGCCTCTGGCCACTTGGCAGCTATAGCCTGGTGCCTGCAATCCCCAAGTCTTTCTCCCTTGTTCTTTTATTGTTTGGTTGTGAAACCTTTTCTTCCTTTTTTTTGAATTCGTGCTGCTTGGTTTTGGGGTCTGAGTGGTTGGCTCCTCCTCATATCTGACTATAGGGGCCTGGTCAGCTGCAGCACAGCTCTCAGTAGTAGCTGGGCTCTTCCCAGGCACAAGCTGGTGGCACCTTAGTGCCAGGATGCCCTGGAAAAAATGCCAGCCTGTGCCTCAGATAGCTTCTCCTGCAGCAAGAAGTGGCTAGGTGAACATTCAGGGTAAAAATGAATGGATGAGGATATTTTAATGAAATTTCCCTGAGCACCAATGGCATTCTCTGCCCACATGGGACCAAGCTCTCCAGGAGACAGCTACCTGGTTCTGCGTCTTCACTTGGCACTAAATGCTTGAGCCTTCACTGATTATGTATCTGCTCCTTGATTATGTATGGGGATCCTTGGTAAAAATGAAGATTTATTCAGTGAATCACTTTTGTTTTTTTGGCCGTGCCACTCGGCTTGTGGGATCTTAGCTCCCCGACCAGGGATCAAACCTGGGCCGCGGCAGTGAAAGCACCGAGTCCTAACTGCTGGAATCCCCCACTGAATCACTTTAAAATAAATAAATAAATTTATGTATTTCCTTTTATTTTTGGCTGCGTTGGGTCTTTGTTGCTGCGCGCGGGCTTTTCTCTAGTTGCGGCGAGCGGGGGCTACTCTTCGTTGAAGTGCGTGCGCTTCTCATTGGGTGGCTTCTTTTGTTGCAGAGCACGGGCTCTAGGCACGCGGGCTTCAGGAGTTGTGGTACTCGGGCTCAGTAGTTGTGGCACACGGGCTGAGTTGCTCCTTGGCATGTGGGAACTTCCCGGGCCAGGGCTCGAACCCGTGTCCCCTGCATTGGCAGGTGGATTCTTAACCACTGTGCCACCAGGGACATCCCAAACCTATGACTCTTTAACACTATGTGAATTACATCCTGCACTGCCTTGTAGCAAATCACCCCCTGTAGCATTTGCATTTCAGAAAAATGGTCGCAGGCCTACAGCCTTGAGATAAACCGACCCAGTTACCGGGCTGCCTGATGCCAGCAATCACTGTTTAGAAATAATGCAGGAAGAAGAGTAATGCAAGACGTTCACTATTTTGATCCTTATCATACATGCCAGACTGCGAGCCCCACATATAAAATCTCTTCCGATTCCCGAAGGAGATGGGAGCACAGTTCTTCAGGCGCTAGCCTGCTGTGTCTTCCCTTCTGCCTGGCAGAAAAATACAGCCATCTCTCTCCCTCCAAAATCTCTGTCTCCGTATTTCTGTTCGGTATTGGTGCACAGGGAAGCTGATATTTCGGCAACACCATCATCCATCTTCTCTTGCTCTTAAGGCCGGTTGAAGATGGTCCCTTGCGGTTTCCCAAGTTAGGTTAGTGATGTGAAATTCTCCTGCCCCTGGCCCTACCTCCTTCCCTGTCCCCAGCCGCGCAGAAGGCAGTTTGCTGGTTGTCTTCCCCGATTCTTCTCCAAATAGGTTATGTTTACTCCCCAAATCCCTGAGCCAGAGGCGGGGGTGCCTACACTCCCAAACCCTGAGTGTCCACCTTCCCCTGCTGTCTGTAGTCTCTTGTGCTGTGCCTACAGTGGCACCTGGGCTGGGGAGGACGCTGCCCTTGTCTAGGTTTTTCTAAGTGTGTTACTCAAGTTCCAACCTCCAGCTTGTGAATCAACTGTGTCTCTATTTTGACCTGTAAGCAAATATTAAGCTTTGGGGTTGGGGGGAGGTCTGTAATGTGAAAAAACTTCTTGTCTTCCCTCCCCCCACATTGTTGTAAATAACTTTTTTTTTTTTTTGTGGTACCCAGGCCTCTCACTGCTGTGGCCTCTCCCGTTGCGGAGCACAGGCTCCGGACGCACAGCCTCAGCGGCCATGGCTCACGGGCTCAGCCGCTCCGCGGCATGTGGGATCTTCCCGGACCGGGGCACGAACCCGTGTCCCCTGCATTGGCAGGCGGACTCCCAACTACGGCGCCACGAGGGTAAGCCCTGTTGTAAATAACTTTTTACGGTGAAACTCCAGATTTGCACTTTTTTTTTTCTAACTGCTAAGACCATTTTCTTCCTCCTGGTGTTACTGTAACATTTGGAAAAGGAATAAATGTCGTCCCTTTAAAAAAAAGAAAAACAAAATAAAACAGACTTTCTGGTTGGACTCGGTGACTATATTCTTATCTGTCTTCTGCTCCGCCTCCTGGTGGTGGCTCTAGACCGAGCTGGAAAACTAATAAAGGAAGGCGTTTGCCAAAGCGCGGGGTTCGTGACCCTGCTTCATTTACATACCCACAGTGCATTGCACTCGGGATCTTGCCTCCTTTCAAAAGCTAGATTCTTCTATTTCTTTTGATTCCCGCTCCCGCTCGAAATCAGGATATTTTCAGAGAATTTTCTGAAATAATGGCAGGACTCACTCGTTGTGTGTGGGTAAATAGTTACCGTTGGTTCCTTGGGACTTCCAGTTAGCCGAGGACTGTGTGAGAGGTTATAACGCAATCCTGTCGTTTCCCTTGAAAACATGTAAGATTTTCGCCTTTTATTAAAGATTTCCGTGGAGAGAAACAATTCCGAGTGACGCATCAATTTTTGGAGGTCTTGTTTTTACAAGGCTAATAAGTTTGTGCAAAAAAAAGAACGTTTTGTGCTTTGGTGTGTGTCTGCTCGTAGTGTTCAACGAGCTGGCAAAGCTGTCAATGCTGTTTTCACTTTATTGTAGGCCGTTTTTGTGGTGGTGTGTGCAGATTTGTTTTTCTCGCTGGATTCTTTTCCGTGTGTTGTGTTTTCACCTTGATGGTTGGTTTGTTGGTATTCTTGCGTTGAGAAGTATCACGTCCGTGTGGTTTCGGAACCCGGCCAAGCTCCTGCCGTCAAAGCAGAGTCAAAGCGAGCTCGGGGTAATATAGGGGTGATCCGTGCTTGCGATTTCGTGGCTGTCATTCGTGGGCAGCTGGACTCCTCGGGGGGAGCAAGGTGTTATGTCATATTCCTGTGAGGTTGTCTGCAGGAAGCGAGCCTGTTGTGGACGGTGCAGCTGCTGTTCGCACAGTTGTGTGGTATTGGTCCTGGTTCGAGGAAGGCGGCACGCGGGAGTGGGACGGGGAAGAAAAGAAGCAGGCGTGAGCGAATCGCCCCCCACCCCCCTCCCCGCTTCCTTTACGCGAGGGCCCCCCCGCCCCCGCCCAGTTATAAGGAATTCAAATACTCACAGAGCTGGAGAACACACTTTGTTCCTAGGGCTTCGGGTTTTTATGTTCGCACGTTGGAGACCACCAGGCATTAAACTTGAATTGCTTCTTGTGCCCGGCACGGGGCCTGGCACAGAGCAGTCAGTCGTCCAATAGACGGTTGCTAGCTGTAGAGTAATCCCTTAACCTGGCTTTGGTTTGGTCTTCAATTCAAGTTCAGGCTTGGGCACCTTTGTTTGCAAAGGTTTTTCAAGGCAGTACGGGAGCACCTCGGGCGCGGCCCTCCCCTCTGGGACTGTGGTTCTAACTGCTGCACTTGTGTAACATGGCTTTTTTAAAAAGTTCCAAAAAATTGAAGTATAGTTGGTTGATTTCCGTATGATATATATTTATATACATACTTTCTGATGAGGTAGTTTAGCCTTAAAACTAGAACTGTTAAAAATAAGAAATCCTAGGAATTCTCTGGCGCTCTAGGAGTTAGGGCTCCACGCTTCCACTGGAGAGGGCGCGGGTTCTATCCCTGGTTGGGGAACTGAAACCCAGCAGGCCGTGCGGCGCGGCTCCCCCACAAAAAAGAGGAAACGTTCTCAAGACCATCTGAAGTTTCCAGTTTCTAATGTGGATCAAGACAGCAAGTAATTGCTGTAAATTTTAACTTTAGAAGTAAGCTTAGGGCTTTCCTGGTGGTGCAGGGGTTAAGAGTCCGCCTGCCACGGCAGAGGACACGGGTTCGAGCGCTGGTCCAGGAAGATCCCACATGCCGCGGAGCAACTAAGCCCGGGTACCACAACTACTGAGCCTGTATTCTAGAGCCTGCGTGCCCCAACTACTGAGCCCGAGTGACACAAGCACTGAAGCCCACGTGCCTAGAGCCCGTGCTCGGCAACAAGAGAAGCCACCGCAGTGAGAAGCCCGCACACCGCAACGAAGAGCAGCCCCCGCTCCACGCAACTAGAGAAAGCCCGCGCGCAGCAACGAAGAGCCAACACAGCCCCAAATAAGTACAATACATAAGTTAGACAGACAAAAAAAAGCTTATACTGCATGACAATCAAATGCAATATACAAACCTTAACTGGATCCTGAACAAACACCCCAGAACACACCAAGAAAAGGAAGGCAGGAAGAAAGGAGAAGGTACACTTTTGGTACCCTTGTGGAAATTTTAGTATGTACTCTATTTCACGTGACGCTATTCAGTTAATAATTGTATTTGTTTTCTTGCTACTGTAACAAATTATCACACGCTTAGTGACTTAAAACAACTTCTGGAGGCCAGGAGTGAAGAATTAAGGTGTTGACAGGGCTGCATTCTTTCTAGAGGCTTCAAGGGAGAATCTGTTCCCTTGCCTTTAGAAAGCTGGCTTCATTCCTTGGCCTGTGACCCCTTCCTTGCGCTCCAAATCTCTTGCTTCTGTCGTGTCATCTCCTAACTCTGGATCCTCCTGCCGTAAAAAGACCCTCGTAATTACCTGGGGCCCACCTAGATAATCCAGGAGAATCTCCCCATCTCAAGATCCTTCATCACACCTGCAAAATCCCTTGTACCATGTGAAGTAACATATCTACAGGTTCCTGGGATTAGGATGTGGATGTATGTGGAGGCGATGACTCACACTACCACAATAATGATCTAGTAATTATGGAGGAGAACGGCCTTATTCTTAGTAGACACGTAATGTGAAATATTTAGTAGTGAACTGTCATGATATCTGAAACTTTCAAATAGCCCAGTAAAGAGAGAGAGAGAAAGAAAATGGGTCATAGGTACTCATTCTTTCAACTTTTTGTAGTTTTGAACTTTTGGAAATAAAAAGTTGGGGGAAAATATATGTATAGTAATAAATTTCATGTAACGTAGATTTGTTTTGGATATCTGTATTATACTTAAAATTTCATTTTTATTTACTTATTTTGAAAAATATTTATTTGGCTGAGCCAGGTCTTAACTGCGGCATGCATGATCTTTAGCTACGGCATGAGAACACTTAGTTGCAGCATGTGGGATCTAGGTCCCTGACCAGGGATCGAACCTGGACCCCCTGCATTGGGAGCGTGGAGTCTTAGCCCCTGGACCACCAGGGAAGTCCCCTAAGATTTCATGTTTTAAAGTTCCATTGTTATTAAAGTGTTATCGTCTTAGACCAGCGGTTTCCAGATTTTTGGATTTTCCAATTATTAAAATTTCCAAAAAATTTCTGGGGTACTGGTTTTTAAAATCATGATTCTACAAAAAGGCCATTCCAAGACTAAAAACAGTAAGAGTGACTTGACACCAAAGGACAGGACACGTCTTTCAAACAGGAAATCCATTTGGCTTTATGGAAAACATACCGATATTTCGTTAGCTTTTCTCTCCTCCCTCTGCCCAAATAGAGGAAAGCTGAGGCTCAAAAATCCCAGTTTGGGGTAAGTTAGGCTGCCTTTGACCAACAAGATCAGGGCCGGTGATGCCCTCTTGTGGCACCCTGGAGAATTACTGCCATCTGACTTCATGGCCTCTGACTTTGAGGGACAATTCCCTCCCAGGAACTCGGTCGTTCATTCATATGTGCCAGGCATTGTTCTCAGCATTTGGGACATATCAGTAATGAAAACAAATATCCCTGCCCTACTGGAGCTTACATTCAGGTGGGGAGACAGACAATAAATAAATAACACATAAATAAGTGCTATGGACAAAACAGCAGTGGTAGGCGTTGGGGGTCAGAGTATAGGGGTTGGTAGTGTGTGATGTGACTTACAAAAGGGTAACCGTCCCTGAGAAGATAACTTTGTTTTTTAAAAAAATTATCTATTTATTTGGTTGCACCGGGTCTTAGTTGCGGCAGGCGGGCTCCTTAGTTGTGGCTCGCCAGTTCCTTAGTTGTGGCGTGCACGTGGGATCTAGTTCCCTGACCAGGGATCGAACCCTGGCCCCCTGTATTGGGAGCACGGTTTCTTACCCACTGCACCACGAGGTAAGTCCTGAGAAGATACCTTTTGTGTAAAGAGTTGAAAGGAGGTCAAGGAGTGAGCCATGCAGACACCTGGGGTGAGGGTTCTAGGAATAGAACCTCTCTCACGTGTTCAGCGGAAAAGTCTGCACAAAAGCCCTAAAGCAGGAGCTTGTTTTGTCACCTTCAAGAACCACACAGCCAATGTGTCTGGAGCCCAGTGAAGAAGAGAGAGAGAGAAGTAGGAGAGAGTTCAGAAGTCATGGGAGACTAGATCACCCTGGAGGCCATAACAGTAAGGGCTTGGGCTTTACTCAGTGAAATGGAGAGCCCTGCAAGGTTCTGAGCAGAGTGACAGAATCTGAAGTTTACAAGGAGCACTCTGGCTGCTGCGTTGACAAAGAGAATGGGGCAGAAAGCGGAGTCATCTAGAGGAGAGATGATGGTGGCTTGGACCTGAGTTTCAGCAATGGAGGTAGTGAGACATAGTTGGATTCTGGATATATTTGGAAGGTAGAGTCAACAGACAGGATGGATCCAGAGGTTAAAGAGAGACATCAAGGAGAACACCACGATTTTGTTCTGAGTGGCAGGAAGGATGAGTTGCCATCAGTTGAGTTGGGGAAGATGGCGCAGGACTGGGAGGTCAGTTTTGGACACTGATGAAATATAAATCCATATTCTAAAGCGAGTCAAGGAAAATTTGAACATAAAAATTTTTCTCTGCCCTTTGGCCTCCTCTCCTCCCTCTACTGTGCATTGCAATCTGCACCATGCATCGACCAACCTCCCCATCGGCAGAAATACCTGCTCAACTCTAAAAAGCAACATTCTCTTAGTATCAATGAGATAAGTCCTTAGGAGATAACCTTCCTTCTTGATCTTGTAAGGGGCCCTGAAGACCCATGACCCATTACTTGCCTTGTAGGTGTCGATCTGGATTCTGTGAATGTCACTGTGTACGTCATTTAAGGTACAAAGCCCTGGATAACTGTGCTTTGACCTCTCACAGGCAGAACAGTTCTCGGAGCTTTCGGAGAGGCTGTTCCCGGCTTATACGCCACAATTTGGCTCGAATAAAATTTTCCATTGCTTTCTTAGATCAACTGATTAAATTATTCGTCGACAACACAATGACATAGAAATGTTTATCTGGAAATAGAAATGTGGGAGCCGTTGCACAGAAGTGGTATTTAAGGCAATGGAATCACCAGGGTGTAAACGTAGGGATGAGGCTCCAGGTCACAGAGTCCTGCCTCACTCCACCTTGAAGGAAGCTGGGTTGAAGAGGAGGAACCAGTAAAAGAGAATGAAAGGAAGCAACCGGAGAGGCAGGAGAAAAACCAGGTGGGTGTGGTGTCCTGGATGGGAGAGCGCAGGGGCCAGCAGGGAGCTGAGGTAAGGCCCGCTCCTCAGGCTGTGCCCTTGAATCTTCTACGATGTTGGTGGTCCTTCCCCTCAGACCAGCTTTTATCCTTGGTGAGCAGAGGCACCCGACCCATCGTCATGACTCTCACTAGATCTCCCTCTGCCCTCCACACACGGACACCAGATAGGTAGCAAGACCGTTTGTTTACTGAACCCTTCCCAGCCAGCTCTCCTTTTCCCCTTCTGGCGGGCAGAACCCCAGCCTCCCACCAAGGGCCAAGAGGAGTCAACCGGAGCTTGGCCCTGGCTCCTTCCTTCTGCCAGGCTTCCCTGCCACACAGCCTCGGCTTCCTGGCTTGCCTTGGAGGCTCTGTTAGTCCTTTGCTTCCACAGCCTCTTTCTGGAAGTGTGTGATGTAGGCCACCTGACCCTGATTACAATGGCCAAAGTAAAAGCTCATGGTGCTGTCGGAGAGGCCACTGAGATACAGCTCTGGGGACAGGGAGATGAGCCTGAGTCTGGGTGCCGCCCGCACCTCTGCCCCAGGCCCCCTCACACCCCACTCACCTTTGGTGACACTGACTTCTTTGGTCGCCAAGATGTCCGCCTGAATGCTGTCTATTTTCACCTCTAAGTCCTCGGCGTTGCCCTGAGGACAGGAGCACGGGGAACTGGCCTGGATGCCAGGGCAGCCTGGACTTGGAGTTGGGTGTGGGCAGATGGAGGCTGCAGGCTGCGGTCAGGCTCTTAGGCTGACTGGAAGGGCAGGAAAGGGGACGGAAGGGTGCCAGGTGGAGAAGCCCAAGCCAGGGCAGTCCCTCCCGCCGCTGGCGCCGAGGCCGATCTGTGTGTGGGGTGTACCAGGGGAGGGGCCGAGGTGACAAGTGCTATAAAAGGGGCCGGTGGGCTGTGGGAGAGCCTGGGAAGATGGCAGAGGACTGAATATTTTTGTAAAGAGAAAGGAACCCCAGACAGGCAGAGCTGGAAGCGGGCAGGTAATGTGGTGTGATAGGACAGCGGGTGAACACAAGTGCTTGCTGCATGGAAGACAGGGCTTAGAAATGAGCTGTCCCCCCAGCTGCAGAGTCAAGTGCTTTTGGCCCCTCCACTTCTAGCTCATCTGCATACCAGAATGCAGTGTAGACTACGTGAGAAATATTAACAGTATTATCTGTTTGATAAACAAAAATTAATGTTTTATTTTCTTTAAAAGAAATTTTGAAAAATCTATTTATTTATTTATGGCCGCGTTGAGTCTTTGTTAGCGTGCACGGGTACTGTTCTCGAGTCGTGGCGAGTAGGGGGGCTACTCTTTGTTGCAGTGCACGGGCTTCCCCTCGCGGTGGCTTCTCTTGTTGTGGCGCACTGGCTCTGGGCGCGGGTGCTTCAGTAGTTGTGGCATTCGGGCTCAGTAATTGTGGCGCACGGGCTTAGTTGCTCGGTGACCTGTGGGATCTTCCCGGACCAGGGCTCGAGCCCGTGTCCCCTGCGTTGGCAGGTGGATTCTTAACCACTACGCCACCAGGGAATTCCCACCTTTTATTTTCTTGTCAGGAGATTTTACCCAGTAAGAACATGTTTAGGGGTAATTCTCTACAATGGAAGACAGGTTTTTGTTGGCAGGTACAAAGGCACCACAAACGTTGGGGGACCAACGAGTATATGGGAGGATGGGCATGCATGGTACACACATACGCATTTCTCCCCAGTTTAACGAAATCTTTTTTGTCTTGGCAAAGATTTTCGTGGAGAGAAACACTTGAGAATTGGTAGTGGAATCTTTGGAGGTTTTACTTTAAATAAGGGTAAGGATGTGGGTTTTCAAAGACAAATGGCTGATGTGTAGAACTATAAAGGGTTCGTAGTTCAGAAATAGAAGATACAGCCAAGTTGTTGTTTTAGAAAGCTGTTCCAAGTTTAAGTTGTAGGCTGGGAACTGCGTTCTCTGATTCCCTGCCCCAATCTGTAAGTGCGGCTCTAGAGAAGTTATATAGCAATCTTACACGTGAACATAGATGCAAAAATTCTACACAAAATATTGGCAAATTGAGTCTAGCAGTATGTAAAAGGAATAAGGTACCATCTAGCAATGCACATATATAATCTTAATAGAAAGAAAGTTTGAAAAAACTGAATCTCAGTGTGGTAAGAGCTATCTACAAAAGACTATAGCAAAGGTCATACCTAATAGATGAAACCTTGGAAACATTCCCTCTTAGATGAGAAGGCAACCTCCCACACATTCCTCTCCACAAAATCTTTAGTAAAAGGTAAAAGAAAAGCGATCTGGGACTTCCCTGGTGGCACAGTGGTTAAGAATCCGCCTGCCAATGTAGGGGACATGGGTTCAAGCCCTGGCCTGGGAAGATCATACATGCCGCGGAGCAACTAACCCGTGTACCACAACTACCGAGCCTGCGTTCTAGAGCCCGCAAGCCACAACTAGTGAGCCCGCGTGCCTCAACTACTGAGCCAGCGCTGCACAACAAGAGAAGCCACTGCAACGAGAAGCCCGTGCACCACAACGAAGACCCGATGGCAGCCGAAAAAAAAAAAAAGAACAAGTGATGTGAAGAGAGACCAGAGTCCACTTAGCTACATTTGCCACTCTCTCCTTAACTGACTGTAACTCTCCAAGACTGGTGTCTATTCCTGTGCTATGGCCGCTCCTCCAGAAAACCTGTGAAAGGGATTTTTTGAAAAGATGTACTATCTTTTTCTAATCTCTGGAAGAGTTTAAGACTATAATTTTTTCTTGAATGTTTGATAGAATTCTCTGAAGCTTCTGATCTTATGGAAAAAATTAATTACTGATTCATTTTCTTTAATGGTTAGAGGACAGTGTGGGTGTTCTACTTCTCAAGTATGTTTTGATAAGCTATAGTTTCTTGCTTTTTTCATCTAAATTTTCAAATATATTGCAAGAAGTTTTCATAATGTCATTAAAAATCATTTTAATGAATGTACCATCTATAATGATGTCTCCTTTTATAGTCTTCCTATTGATTATATGGGTTTTCTCTTTTTGCATCAGTTCCCTTTTCCCCCAAGTCAAATGGGAGTAACACAGGTGAATGCCTGCTTATGCAATGGATTTTATTACAGAGAGGAACCCTGATTTCAGAGAACCTGAATGTTATATAGCAGTCAGTAAGCATGCCTGCCTTTTGCTCTAAAGGGGAAACTGTCTTTCTTTTCTTGTCTTTTTTTTTTTAAATTTATGGACCTTTAGTTAGTTAGTTAATTAATTAATTAATTAATTAATTTATGGCCGCATGGGGTCTTCGTTGCTGCACGTGGGCTTTCTCTAGTTGCGGTGAGCGGGGGCTACTCTTCGTTGCGGTGCACGGGCTTCTCATCGTGGTGGCTTCTCTTGTTGCGGAGCACGGGCTCTAGGCGTGCGGGCTTCAGTAGTGGTGACACGCAGGCTCAGTAGTTGTGGCTCGCAGGCTTTACAGCGCAGGCTCAGCAGTTGTGGCACACAGGCTTAATTGCTCCGTGTCATGTGGGATCTTCCCGGACCAGGGATCAAACCTGTGTCCCCTGCTTTGGCAGTCAGATTCTTAACCACTGCGCCACCAGGGAAGTCCAGAAACTATCTTTATTTTCCAAAGCTGCTTGCTAAACAAACATCCTTGAAAAGATAGTCTGGAAGAAAGAACAGTAAGTATTTCATTTACAAGTTATGCAGAAACGTGAAAGACCTGTAGAGAATTGTCTCCTAGGACTGTTTTTCTTTTGCTAGAAGTAATCCTGTGGCAGACACAGTGGCTCTGTTCCTGAATTTAGGGGGAAAGCATTCAGTCTTTCGTTATTAAGTATAATGTTAGCTGTAGATGTTTTTTTCTGTAGATGCTTTTCATCAAGCTGGGGAAGTTCTTCTCTCAGCCTTTCTTTTTCTCCTTCTTCCCCCCAACCCCCCACCCCGTGCCCCTGGCGTGCCACATGGCTTGTGGGATCATAGTTCCCCAACCAGGAATTGAACCCGGGCCCTTGGCAGTGAAAGCGTGGAGTCCTAGCCACTGAAGCACCAGGGAATTCCCAGGGAAGCTCTTCTCTAGTACTGTTTTTCTGAGAATTTTAAAGTACGAATGAGTTTTGAATTTTGTCACATGCACTTTCTGCAATGATTGATATACAATAATGTGATTTTCCTTCTTTAGTCTGCTAATTTGGTAGATAAAATTGGTTGACTTTGGGGTGTTGAACCAGCCTTGCATTCCTGGAATGAACCCCGGTTGGTCTCAGCCTGTTCTTCCCAATCACAGAATCAAAGAGTTACTCTCCCACGAGGAAGATCCTCAAGGATGTGTGGTGCCACCTCTTCCAGTGCTTGGTACTCTGGGGGCAGGCCTCTGGGACAGCCCCTTTCCTCTGTGGGCCAACCTGATTCAGAAACAGCTGGCCACTGCTTCGGCACTTTCTCTTTCATCCAGGTCTCCTGGGGTAGCCCTCATAATCCCAACTACACCCTACCCCAACCTCTTATTGCTCAGATATGGTTCTAATCTGGAATCACAGAGCCAGCAACCCTGTGGAGGGAAAGGGACCAGGACACTGAGCCTCCCCGTCTTCACCCAAACGCTCTCCCACCTGGATAAAAATGCAGCCTGGGATGCCTCTGGCCACTTGGCAGCTATAGCCTGGTGCCTGCAATCCCCAAGTCTTTCTCCCTTGTTCTTTTATTGTTTGGTTGTGAAACCTTTTCTTCCTTTTTTTTGAATTCGTGCTGCTTGGTTTTGGGGTCTGAGTGGTTGGCTCCTCCTCATATCTGACTATAGGGGCCTGGTCAGCTGCAGCACAGCTCTCAGTAGTAGCTGGGCTCTTCCCAGGCACAAGCTGGTGGCACCTTAGTGCCAGGATGCCCTGGAAAAAATGCCAGCCTGTGCCTCAGATAGCTTCTCCTGCAGCAAGAAGTGGCTAGGTGAACATTCAGGGTAAAAATGAATGGATGAGGATATTTTAATGAAATTTCCCTGAGCACCAATGGCATTCTCTGCCCACATGGGACCAAGCTCTCCAGGAGACAGCTACCTGGTTCTGCGTCTTCACTTGGCACTAAATGCTTGAGCCTTCACTGATTATGTATCTGCTCCTTGATTATGTATGGGGATCCTTGGTAAAAATGAAGATTTATTCAGTGAATCACTTTTGTTTTTTTGGCCGTGCCACTCGGCTTGTGGGATCTTAGCTCCCCGACCAGGGATCAAACCTGGGCCGCGGCAGTGAAAGCACCGAGTCCTAACTGCTGGAATCCCCCACTGAATCACTTTAAAATAAATAAATAAATTTATGTATTTCCTTTTATTTTTGGCTGCGTTGGGTCTTTGTTGCTGCGCGCGGGCTTTTCTCTAGTTGCGGCGAGCGGGGGCTACTCTTCGTTGAAGTGCGTGCGCTTCTCATTGGGTGGCTTCTTTTGTTGCAGAGCACGGGCTCTAGGCACGCGGGCTTCAGGAGTTGTGGTACTCGGGCTCAGTAGTTGTGGCACACGGGCTGAGTTGCTCCTTGGCATGTGGGAACTTCCCGGGCCAGGGCTCGAACCCGTGTCCCCTGCATTGGCAGGTGGATTCTTAACCACTGTGCCACCAGGGACATCCCAAACCTATGACTCTTTAACACTATGTGAATTACATCCTGCACTGCCTTGTAGCAAATCACCCCCTGTAGCATTTGCATTTCAGAAAAATGGTCGCAGGCCTACAGCCTTGAGATAAACCGACCCAGTTACCGGGCTGCCTGATGCCAGCAATCACTGTTTAGAAATAATGCAGGAAGAAGAGTAATGCAAGACGTTCACTATTTTGATCCTTATCATACATGCCAGACTGCGAGCCCCACATATAAAATCTCTTCCGATTCCCGAAGGAGATGGGAGCACAGTTCTTCAGGCGCTAGCCTGCTGTGTCTTCCCTTCTGCCTGGCAGAAAAATACAGCCATCTCTCTCCCTCCAAAATCTCTGTCTCCGTATTTCTGTTCGGTATTGGTGCACAGGGAAGCTGATATTTCGGCAACACCATCATCCATCTTCTCTTGCTCTTAAGGCCGGTTGAAGATGGTCCCTTGCGGTTTCCCAAGTTAGGTTAGTGATGTGAAATTCTCCTGCCCCTGGCCCTACCTCCTTCCCTGTCCCCAGCCGCGCAGAAGGCAGTTTGCTGGTTGTCTTCCCCGATTCTTCTCCAAATAGGTTATGTTTACTCCCCAAATCCCTGAGCCAGAGGCGGGGGTGCCTACACTCCCAAACCCTGAGTGTCCACCTTCCCCTGCTGTCTGTAGTCTCTTGTGCTGTGCCTACAGTGGCACCTGGGCTGGGGAGGACGCTGCCCTTGTCTAGGTTTTTCTAAGTGTGTTACTCAAGTTCCAACCTCCAGCTTGTGAATCAACTGTGTCTCTATTTTGACCTGTAAGCAAATATTAAGCTTTGGGGTTGGGGGGAGGTCTGTAATGTGAAAAAACTTCTTGTCTTCCCTCCCCCCACATTGTTGTAAATAACTTTTTTTTTTTTTTGTGGTACCCAGGCCTCTCACTGCTGTGGCCTCTCCCGTTGCGGAGCACAGGCTCCGGACGCACAGCCTCAGCGGCCATGGCTCACGGGCTCAGCCGCTCCGCGGCATGTGGGATCTTCCCGGACCGGGGCACGAACCCGTGTCCCCTGCATTGGCAGGCGGACTCCCAACTACGGCGCCACGAGGGTAAGCCCTGTTGTAAATAACTTTTTACGGTGAAACTCCAGATTTGCACTTTTTTTTTTCTAACTGCTAAGACCATTTTCTTCCTCCTGGTGTTACTGTAACATTTGGAAAAGGAATAAATGTCGTCCCTTTAAAAAAAAGAAAAACAAAATAAAACAGACTTTCTGGTTGGACTCGGTGACTATATTCTTATCTGTCTTCTGCTCCGCCTCCTGGTGGTGGCTCTAGACCGAGCTGGAAAACTAATAAAGGAAGGCGTTTGCCAAAGCGCGGGGTTCGTGACCCTGCTTCATTTACATACCCACAGTGCATTGCACTCGGGATCTTGCCTCCTTTCAAAAGCTAGATTCTTCTATTTCTTTTGATTCCCGCTCCCGCTCGAAATCAGGATATTTTCAGAGAATTTTCTGAAATAATGGCAGGACTCACTCGTTGTGTGTGGGTAAATAGTTACCGTTGGTTCCTTGGGACTTCCAGTTAGCCGAGGACTGTGTGAGAGGTTATAACGCAATCCTGTCGTTTCCCTTGAAAACATGTAAGATTTTCGCCTTTTATTAAAGATTTCCGTGGAGAGAAACAATTCCGAGTGACGCATCAATTTTTGGAGGTCTTGTTTTTACAAGGCTAATAAGTTTGTGCAAAAAAAAGAACGTTTTGTGCTTTGGTGTGTGTCTGCTCGTAGTGTTCAACGAGCTGGCAAAGCTGTCAATGCTGTTTTCACTTTATTGTAGGCCGTTTTTGTGGTGGTGTGTGCAGATTTGTTTTTCTCGCTGGATTCTTTTCCGTGTGTTGTGTTTTCACCTTGATGGTTGGTTTGTTGGTATTCTTGCGTTGAGAAGTATCACGTCCGTGTGGTTTCGGAACCCGGCCAAGCTCCTGCCGTCAAAGCAGAGTCAAAGCGAGCTCGGGGTAATATAGGGGTGATCCGTGCTTGCGATTTCGTGGCTGTCATTCGTGGGCAGCTGGACTCCTCGGGGGGAGCAAGGTGTTATGTCATATTCCTGTGAGGTTGTCTGCAGGAAGCGAGCCTGTTGTGGACGGTGCAGCTGCTGTTCGCACAGTTGTGTGGTATTGGTCCTGGTTCGAGGAAGGCGGCACGCGGGAGTGGGACGGGGAAGAAAAGAAGCAGGCGTGAGCGAATCGCCCCCCACCCCCCTCCCCGCTTCCTTTACGCGAGGGCCCCCCCGCCCCCGCCCAGTTATAAGGAATTCAAATACTCACAGAGCTGGAGAACACACTTTGTTCCTAGGGCTTCGGGTTTTTATGTTCGCACGTTGGAGACCACCAGGCATTAAACTTGAATTGCTTCTTGTGCCCGGCACGGGGCCTGGCACAGAGCAGTCAGTCGTCCAATAGACGGTTGCTAGCTGTAGAGTAATCCCTTAACCTGGCTTTGGTTTGGTCTTCAATTCAAGTTCAGGCTTGGGCACCTTTGTTTGCAAAGGTTTTTCAAGGCAGTACGGGAGCACCTCGGGCGCGGCCCTCCCCTCTGGGACTGTGGTTCTAACTGCTGCACTTGTGTAACATGGCTTTTTTAAAAAGTTCCAAAAAATTGAAGTATAGTTGGTTGATTTCCGTATGATATATATTTATATACATACTTTCTGATGAGGTAGTTTAGCCTTAAAACTAGAACTGTTAAAAATAAGAAATCCTAGGAATTCTCTGGCGCTCTAGGAGTTAGGGCTCCACGCTTCCACTGGAGAGGGCGCGGGTTCTATCCCTGGTTGGGGAACTGAAACCCAGCAGGCCGTGCGGCGCGGCTCCCCCACAAAAAAGAGGAAACGTTCTCAAGACCATCTGAAGTTTCCAGTTTCTAATGTGGATCAAGACAGCAAGTAATTGCTGTAAATTTTAACTTTAGAAGTAAGCTTAGGGCTTTCCTGGTGGTGCAGGGGTTAAGAGTCCGCCTGCCACGGCAGAGGACACGGGTTCGAGCGCTGGTCCAGGAAGATCCCACATGCCGCGGAGCAACTAAGCCCGGGTACCACAACTACTGAGCCTGTATTCTAGAGCCTGCGTGCCCCAACTACTGAGCCCGAGTGACACAAGCACTGAAGCCCACGTGCCTAGAGCCCGTGCTCGGCAACAAGAGAAGCCACCGCAGTGAGAAGCCCGCACACCGCAACGAAGAGCAGCCCCCGCTCCACGCAACTAGAGAAAGCCCGCGCGCAGCAACGAAGAGCCAACACAGCCCCAAATAAGTACAATACATAAGTTAGACAGACAAAAAAAAGCTTATACTGCATGACAATCAAATGCAATATACAAACCTTAACTGGATCCTGAACAAACACCCCAGAACACACCAAGAAAAGGAAGGCAGGAAGAAAGGAGAAGGTACACTTTTGGTACCCTTGTGGAAATTTTAGTATGTACTCTATTTCACGTGACGCTATTCAGTTAATAATTGTATTTGTTTTCTTGCTGCTGTAACAAATTATCACACGCTTAGTGACTTAAAACAACTTCTGGAGGCCAGGAGTGAAGAATTAAGGTGTTGACAGGGCTGCATTCTTTCTAGAGGCTTCAAGGGAGAATCTGTTCCCTTGCCTTTAGAAAGCTGGCTTCATTCCTTGGCCTGTGACCCCTTCCTTGCGCTCCAAATCTCTTGCTTCTGTCGTGTCATCTCCTAACTCTGGATCCTCCTGCCGTAAAAAGACCCTCGTAATTACCTGGGGCCCACCTAGATAATCCAGGAGAATCTCCCCATCTCAAGATCCTTCATCACACCTGCAAAATCCCTTGTACCATGTGAAGTAACATATCTACAGGTTCCTGGGATTAGGATGTGGATGTATGTGGAGGCGATGACTCACACTACCACAATAATGATCTAGTAATTATGGAGGAGAACGGCCTTATTCTTAGTAGACACGTAATGTGAAATATTTAGTAGTGAACTGTCATGATATCTGAAACTTTCAAATAGCCCAGTAAAGAGAGAGAGAGAAAGAAAATGGGTCATAGGTACTCATTCTTTCAACTTTTTGTAGTTTTGAACTTTTGGAAATAAAAAGTTGGGGGAAAATATATGTATAGTAATAAATTTCATGTAACGTAGATTTGTTTTGGATATCTGTATTATACTTAAAATTTCATTTTTATTTACTTATTTTGAAAAATATTTATTTGGCTGAGCCAGGTCTTAACTGCGGCATGCATGATCTTTAGCTACGGCATGAGAACACTTAGTTGCAGCATGTGGGATCTAGGTCCCTGACCAGGGATCGAACCTGGACCCCCTGCATTGGGAGCGTGGAGTCTTAGCCCCTGGACCACCAGGGAAGTCCCCTAAGATTTCATGTTTTAAAGTTCCATTGTTATTAAAGTGTTATCGTCTTAGACCAGCGGTTTCCAGATTTTTGGATTTTCCAATTATTAAAATTTCCAAAAAATTTCTGGGGTACTGGTTTTTAAAATCATGATTCTACAAAAAGGCCATTCCAAGACTAAAAACAGTAAGAGTGACTTGACACCAAAGGACAGGACACGTCTTTCAAACAGGAAATCCATTTGGCTTTATGGAAAACATACCGATATTTCGTTAGCTTTTCTCTCCTCCCTCTGCCCAAATAGAGGAAAGCTGAGGCTCAAAAATCCCAGTTTGGGGTAAGTTAGGCTGCCTTTGACCAACAAGATCAGGGCCGGTGATGCCCTCTTGTGGCACCCTGGAGAATTACTGCCATCTGACTTCATGGCCTCTGACTTTGAGGGACAATTCCCTCCCAGGAACTCGGTCGTTCATTCATATGTGCCAGGCATTGTTCTCAGCATTTGGGACATATCAGTAATGAAAACAAATATCCCTGCCCTACTGGAGCTTACATTCAGGTGGGGAGACAGACAATAAATAAATAACACATAAATAAGTGCTATGGACAAAACAGCAGTGGTAGGCGTTGGGGGTCAGAGTATAGGGGTTGGTAGTGTGTGATGTGACTTACAAAAGGGTAACCGTCCCTGAGAAGATAACTTTGTTTTTTAAAAAAATTATCTATTTATTTGGTTGCACCGGGTCTTAGTTGCGGCAGGCGGGCTCCTTAGTTGTGGCTCGCCAGTTCCTTAGTTGTGGCGTGCACGTGGGATCTAGTTCCCTGACCAGGGATCGAACCCTGGCCCCCTGTATTGGGAGCACGGTTTCTTACCCACTGCACCACGAGGTAAGTCCTGAGAAGATACCTTTTGTGTAAAGAGTTGAAAGGAGGTCAAGGAGTGAGCCATGCAGACACCTGGGGTGAGGGTTCTAGGAATAGAACCTCTCTCACGTGTTCAGCGGAAAAGTCTGCACAAAAGCCCTAAAGCAGGAGCTTGTTTTGTCACCTTCAAGAACCACACAGCCAATGTGTCTGGAGCCCAGTGAAGAAGAGAGAGAGAGAAGTAGGAGAGAGTTCAGAAGTCATGGGAGACTAGATCACCCTGGAGGCCATAACAGTAAGGGCTTGGGCTTTACTCAGTGAAATGGAGAGCCCTGCAAGGTTCTGAGCAGAGTGACAGAATCTGAAGTTTACAAGGAGCACTCTGGCTGCTGCGTTGACAAAGAGAATGGGGCAGAAAGCGGAGTCATCTAGAGGAGAGATGATGGTGGCTTGGACCTGAGTTTCAGCAATGGAGGTAGTGAGACATAGTTGGATTCTGGATATATTTGGAAGGTAGAGTCAACAGACAGGATGGATCCAGAGGTTAAAGAGAGACATCAAGGAGAACACCACGATTTTGTTCTGAGTGGCAGGAAGGATGAGTTGCCATCAGTTGAGTTGGGGAAGATGGCGCAGGACTGGGAGGTCAGTTTTGGACACTGATGAAATATAAATCCATATTCTAAAGCGAGTCAAGGAAAATTTGAACATAAAAATTTTTCTCTGCCCTTTGGCCTCCTCTCCTCCCTCTACTGTGCATTGCAATCTGCACCATGCATCGACCAACCTCCCCATCGGCAGAAATACCTGCTCAACTCTAAAAAGCAACATTCTCTTAGTATCAATGAGATAAGTCCTTAGGAGATAACCTTCCTTCTTGATCTTGTAAGGGGCCCTGAAGACCCATGACCCATTACTTGCCTTGTAGGTGTCGATCTGGATTCTGTGAATGTCACTGTGTACGTCATTTAAGGTACAAAGCCCTGGATAACTGTGCTTTGACCTCTCACAGGCAGAACAGTTCTCGGAGCTTTCGGAGAGGCTGTTCCCGGCTTATACGCCACAATTTGGCTCGAATAAAATTTTCCATTGCTTTCTTAGATCAACTGATTAAATTATTCGTCGACAACACAATGACATAGAAATGTTTATCTGGAAATAGAAATGTGGGAGCCGTTGCACAGAAGTGGTATTTAAGGCAATGGAATCACCAGGGTGTAAACGTAGGGATGAGGCTCCAGGTCACAGAGTCCTGCCTCACTCCACCTTGAAGGAAGCTGGGTTGAAGAGGAGGAACCAGCAAAAGAGAATGAAAGGAAGCAACCGGAGAGGCAGGAGAAAAACCAGGTGGGTGTGGTGTCCTGGATGGGAGAGCGCAGGGGCCAGCAGGGAGCTGAGGTAAGGCCCGCTCCTCAGGCTGTGCCCTTGAATCTTCTACGATGTTGGTGGTCCTTCCCCTCAGACCAGCTTTTATCCTTGGTGAGCAGAGGCACCCGACCCATCGTCATGACTCTCACTAGATCTCCCTCTGCCCTCCACACACGGACACCAGATAGGTAGCAAGACCGTTTGTTTACTGAACCCTTCCCAGCCAGCTCTCCTTTTCCCCTTCTGGCGGGCAGAACCCCAGCCTCCCACCAAGGGCCAAGAGGAGTCAACCGGAGCTTGGCCCTGGCTCCTTCCTTCTGCCAGGCTTCCCTGCCACACAGCCTCGGCTTCCTGGCTTGCCTTGGAGGCTCTGTTAGTCCTTTGCTTCCACAGCCTCTTTCTGGAAGTGTGTGATGTAGGCCACCTGACCCTGATTACAATGGCCAAAGTAAAAGCTCATGGTGCTGTCGGAGAGGCCACTGAGATACAGCTCTGGGGACAGGGAGATGAGCCTGAGTCTGGGTGCCGCCCGCACCTCTGCCCCAGGCCCCCTCACACCCCACTCACCTTTGGTGACACTGACTTCTTTGGTCGCCAAGATGTCCGCCTGAATGCTGTCTATTTTCACCTCTAAGTCCTCGGCGTTGCCCTGAGGACAGGAGCACGGGGAACTGGCCTGGATGCCAGGGCAGCCTGGACTTGGAGTTGGGCGTGGGCAGATGGAGGCTGCAGGCTGCGGTCAGGCTCTTAGGCTGACTGGAAGGGCAGGAAAGGGGACGGAAGGGTGCCAGGTGGAGAAGCCCAAGCCAGGGCAGTCCCTCCCGCCGCTGGCGCCGAGGCCGATCTGTGTGTGGGGTGTACCAGGGGAGGGGCCGAGGTGACAAGTGCTATAAAAGGGGCCGGTGGGCTGTGGGAGAGCCTGGGAAGATGGCAGAGGACTGAATATTTTTGTAAAGAGAAAGGAACCCCAGACAGGCAGAGCTGGAAGCGGGCAGGTAATGTGGTGTGATAGGACAGCGGGTGAACACAAGTGCTTGCTGCATGGAAGACAGGGCTTAGAAATGAGCTGTCCCCCCAGCTGCAGAGTCAAGTGCTTTTGGCCCCTCCACTTCTAGCTCATCTGCATACCAGAATGCAGTGTAGACTACGTGAGAAATATTAACAGTATTATCTGTTTGATAAACAAAAATTAATGTTTTATTTTCTTTAAAAGAAATTTTGAAAAATCTATTTATTTATTTATGGCCGCGTTGAGTCTTTGTTAGCGTGCACGGGTACTGTTCTCGAGTCGTGGCGAGCAACGGGGCTACTCTTTGTTGCAGTGCACGGGCTTCCCCTCGCGGTGGCTTCTCTTGTTGTGGCGCACCGGCTCTGGGCGCAGGGGCTTCAGTAGTTGTGGCATTCGGGCTCAGTAATTGTGGCGCACGGGCTTAGTTGCTCGGTGACATGTGGGATCTTCCCGGACCAGGGCTCGAGCCCGTGTCCCCTGCGTTGGCAGGTGGATTCTTAACCACTACGCCACCAGGGAATTCCCACCTTTTATTTTCTTGTCAGGAGATTTTACCCAGTAAGAACATGTTTAGGGGTAATTCTCTACAATGGAAGACAGGTTTTTGTTGGCAGGTACAAAGGCACCACAAACGTTGGGGGACCAACGAGTATATGGGAGGATGGGCATGCATGGTACACACATATGCATTTCTCCCCAGTTTAACGAAATCTTTTTTGTCTTGGCAAAGACTTTCGTGGAGACAATCACTTGAGAATTGGTAGTGGAATCTTTGGAGGTTTTACGTTAAATAAGGGTAAGGATGTGGGTTTTCAAAGACAAATGGCTGATGTGTAGAACTATAAAGCGGTTCGTAGTTAAGAAATAGAAGATACAGTCAACTTGTTGTTTTAGAAAGCTGTTCCAAGTTTAAGTTGTAGGCTGGGAACTGCGTTCTCTGATTCCCTGCCCCAATCTGTAAGCGAGGCTCTAGAGAAGTTATATAGCAATCTTACTCGTGAACATAGATGCAAAAATTCTACACAAAATATTGGCAAATTGAGTCTAGCAGTATGTAAAAGGAATAAGGTACCATCTAGCAATGCACATGTATAATCTTAATAGAAAGAAAGTTTGAAAAAACTGAATCTCAGTGTGGTAAGAGCTATCTACAAAAGACTATAGCAAAGGTCATACCTAATAGATGAAACCTTGGAAACATTCCCTCTTAGATGAGAAGGCAACCTCCCACACATTCCTCTCCACAAAATCTTTAGTAAAAGGTAAAAGACAAGCGATCTGGGACTTCCCTGGTGGCACAGTGGTTAAGAATCCGCCTGCCAATGTAGGGGACACGGGTTCAAGCCCTGGCCTGGGAAGATCATACATGCCGCGGAGCAACTAACCCGTGTGCCACAACTACCGAGCCTGCGTTCTAGAGCCCGCAAGCCACAACTAGTGAGCCCGCGTGCCTCAACTACTGAGCCAGCGCTGCACAACAAGAGAAGCCACTGCAACGAGAAGCCCGTGCACCACAACGAAGACCCGATGGCAGCCGAAAAAAAAAAAAAAGAACAAGTGATGTGAAGAGAGACCAGAGTCCACTTAGCTACATTTGCCACTCTCTCCTTAACTGACTGTAACTCTCCAAGACTGGTGTCTATTCCTGTGCTATGGCCGCTCCTCCAGAAAACCTGTGAAAGGGATTTTTTGAAAAGATGTACTATCTTTTTCTAATCTCTGGAAGAGTTTAAGACTATAATTTTTTCTTGAACATTTGATAGAATTCTCTGAAGCTTCTGATCTTATGGAAAAAATTAATTACTGATTCATTTTCTTTAATGGTTAGAGGACAGTGTGGGTGTTCTACTTCTCAAGTATGTTTTGGTAAGCTATAGTTTCTTGCTCTTTTCATCTAAATTTTCAAATATATTGCAAGAAGTTTTCATAATGTCATTAAAAATCATTTTAATGAATGTACCATCTATAATGATGTCTCCTTTTATAGTCTTCCTATTGATTATATGGGTTTTCTCTTTTTGCATCAGTTCCCTTTTCCCCCAAGTCAAATGGGAGTAACACAGGTGAATGCCTGCTTATGCAATGGATTTTATTACAGAGAGGAACCCTGATTTCAGAGAACCTGAATGTTATATAGCAGTCAGTAAGTATGCCTGCCTTTTGCTCTAAAGGGGAAACTGTCTTTCTTTTCTTGTCTTTTTTTTTTTAAATTTATGGACCTTTAGTTAGTTAGTTAATTAATTAATTAATTAATTAATTTATGGCCGCATGGGGTCTTCGTTGCTGCACGCGGGCTTTCTCTAGTTGCGGTGAGCGGGGGCTACTCTTCGTTGTGGTGCACGGGCTTCTCATCGTGGTGGCTTCTCTTGTTGCGGAGCACGGGCTCTAGGCGTGCGGGCTTCAGTAGTGGTGACACGCAGGCTCAGTAGTTGTGGCTCGCAGGCTTTACAGCGCAGGCTCAGCAGTTGTGGCACACAGGCTTAATTGCTCCGTGTCATGTGGGATCTTCCCGGACCAGGGATCAAACCTGTGTCCCCTGCTTTGGCAGTCAGATTCTTAACCACTGCGCCACCAGGGAAGTCCAGAAACTATCTTTATTTTCCAAAGCTGCTTGCTAAACAAACATCCTTGAAAAGATAGTCTGGAAGAAAGAACAGTAAGTATTTCATTTACAAGTTATGCAGAAACGTGAAAGACCTGTAGAGAATTGTCTCCTAGGACTGTTTTTCTTTTGCTAGAAGTAATCCTGTGGCAGACACAGTGGCTCTGTTCCTGAATTTAGGGGGAAAGCATTCAGTCTTTCGTTATTAAGTATAATGTTAGCTGTAGATGTTTTTTTCTGTAGATGCTTTTCATCAAGCTGGGGAAGTTCTTCTCTCAGCCTTTCTTTTTCTCCTTCTTCCCCCCAACCCTCCACCGCGTGCCCCTGGCGTGCCACATGGCTTGTGGGATCATAGTTCCCCAACCAGGAATTGAACCCGGGCCCTTGGCAGTGAAAGCGTGGAGTCCTAGCCACTGAAGCGCCAGGGAATTCCCAGGGAAGCTCTTCTCTAGTACTGTTTTTCTGAGAATTTTAAAGTACGAATGAGTTTTGAATTTTGTCACATGCACTTTCTGCAATGATTGATATACAATAATGTGATTTTCCTTCTTTAGTCTGCTAATTTGGTAGATAAAATTGGTTGACTTTGGGGTGTTGAACCAGCCTTGCATTCCTGGAATGAACCCCGGTTGGTCTCAGCCTGTTCTTCCCAATCACAGAATCAAAGAGTTACTCTCCCACGAGGAAGATCCTCAAGGATGTGTGGTGCCACCTCTTCCAGTGCTTGGTACTCTGGGGGCAGGCCTCTGGGACAGCCCCTTTCCTCTGTGGGCCAACCTGATTCAGAAACAGCTGGCCACTGCTTCGGCACTTTCTCTTTCATCCAGGTCTCCTGGGGTAGCCCTCATAATCCCAACTACACCCTACCCCAACCTCTTATTGCTCAGATATGGTTCTAATCTGGAATCACAGAGCCAGCAACCCTGTGGAGGGAAAGGGACCAGGACACTGAGCCTCCCCGTCTTCACCCAAACGCTCTCCCACCTGGATAAAAATGCAGCCTGGGATGCCTCTGGCCACTTGGCAGCTATAGCCTGGTGCCTGCAATCCCCAAGTCTTTCTCCCTTGTTCTTTTATTGTTTGGTTGTGAAACCTTTTCTTCCTTTTTTTTGAATTCGTGCTGCTTGGTTTTGGGGTCTGAGTGGTTGGCTCCTCCTCATATCTGACTATAGGGGCCTGGTCAGCTGCAGCACAGCTCTCAGTAGTAGCTGGGCTCTTCCCAGGCACAAGCTGGTGGCACCTTAGTGCCAGGATGCCCTGGAAAAAATGCCAGCCTGTGCCTCAGATAGCTTCTCCTGCAGCAAGAAGTGGCTAGGTGAACATTCAGGGTAAAAATGAATGGATGAGGATATTTTAATGAAATTTCCCTGAGCACCAATGGCATTCTCTGCCCACATGGGACCAAGCTCTCCAGGAGACAGCTACCTGGTTCTGCGTCTTCACTTGGCACTAAATGCTTGAGCCTTCACTGATTATGTATCTGCTCCTTGATTATGTATGGGGATCCTTGGTAAAAATGAAGATTTATTCAGTGAAGCACTTTTGTTTTTTTGGCCGTGCCACTCGGCTTGTGGGATCTTAGCTCCCCGACCAGGGATCAAACCTGGGCCGCGGCAGTGAAAGCACCGAGTCCTAACTGCTGGAATCCCCCACTGAATCACTTTAAAATAAATAAATAAATTTATGTATTTCCTTTTATTTTTGGCTGCGTTGGGTCTTTGTTGCTGCGCGCGGGCTTTTCTCTAGTTGCGGCGAGCGGGGGCTACTCTTCGTTGAAGTGCGCACGCTTCTCATTGGGTGGCTTCTTTTGTTGCAGAGCACGGGCTCTAGGCACGCGGGCTTCAGGAGTTGTGGTACTCGGGCTCAGTAGTTGTGGCACACGGGCTGAGTTGCTCCTTGGCATGTGGGAACTTCCCGGGCCAGGGCTCGAACCCGTGTCCCCTGCATTGGCAGGTGGATTCTTAACCACTGTGCCACCAGGGACATCCCAAACCTATGACTCTTTAACACTATGTGAATTACATCCTGCACTGCCTTGTAGCAAATCACCCCCTGTAGCATTTGCATTTCAGAAAAATGGTCGCAGGCCTACAGCCTTGAGATAAACCGACCCAGTTACCGGGCTGCCTGATGCCAGCAATCACTGTTTAGAAATAATGCAGGAAGAAGAGTAATGCAAGACGTTCACTATTTTGATCCTTATCATACATGCCAGACTGCGAGCCCCACATATAAAATCTCTTCCGATTCCCGAAGGAGATGGGAGCACAGTTCTTCAGGCGCTAGCCTGCTGTGTCTTCCCTTCTGCCTGGCAGAAAAATACAGCCATCTCTCTCCCTCCAAAATCTCTGTCTCCGTATTTCTGTTCGGTATTGGTGCACAGGGAAGCTGATATTTCGGCAACACCATCATCCATCTTCTCTTGCTCTTAAGGCCGGTTGAAGATGGTCCCTTGCGGTTTCCCAAGTTAGGTTAGTGATGTGAAATTCTCCTGCCCCTGGCCCTACCTCCTTCCCTGTCCCCAGCCGCGCAGAAGGCAGTTTGCTGGTTGTCTTCCCCGATTCTTCTCCAAATAGGTTATGTTTACTCCCCAAATCCCTGAGCCAGAGGCGGGGGTGCCTACACTCCCAAACCCTGAGTGTCCACCTTCCCCTGCTGTCTGTAGTCTCTTGTGCTGTGCCTACAGTGGCACCTGGGCTGGGGAGGACGCTGCCCTTGTCTAGGTTTTTCTAAGTGTGTTACTCAAGTTCCAACCTCCAGCTTGTGAATCAACTGTGTCTCTATTTTGACCTGTAAGCAAATATTAAGCTTTGGGGTTGGGGGGAGGTCTGTAATGTGAAAAAACTTCTTGTCTTCCCTCCCCCCACATTGTTGTAAATAACTTTTTATTTTTTTTGTGGTACCCAGGCCTCTCACTGCTGTGGCCTCTCCCGTTGCGGAGCACAGGCTCCGGACGCACAGCCTCAGCGGCCATGGCTCACGGGCTCAGCCGCTCCGCGGCATGTGGGATCTTCCCGGACCGGGGCACGAACCCGTGTCCCCTGCATCGGCAGGCGGACTCCCAACTACGGCGCCACCAGGGAAGCCCTGTTGTAAATAACTTTTTACGGCGAAACCCCAGATTTGCACTTTTTTTTTTCTAACTGCTAAGACCATTTTCTTCCTCCTGGTGTTACTGTAACATTTGGAAAAGGAATAAATGTCGTCCCTTAAAAAAAAGAAAAACAAAATAAAACAGACTTTCTGGTTGGACTCGGCGACTGTATTTCTATCTGTCTTCTGCTCCGCCCCCTGGTGGTGGCTCTAGACCGAGCAGGAAAACTAATAAAGGAAGGCGTTTGCCAAAGCGCGGGGTTCGTGACCCTGCTTCATTTACATACCCACAGTGCATTGCACTCGGGATCTTGCCTCCTTTCAAAAGCTAGATTCTTCTATTTCTTTTGATTCCCGCTCCCGCTCGAAATCAGGATATTTTCAGAGAATTTTCTGAAATAATGGCAGGACTCACTCGTTGTGTGTGGGTAAATAGTTACCGTTGGTTCCTTGGGACTTCCAGTTAGCCGAGGACTGTGTGAGAGGTTATGACTCCATTGTGAGGTTTCTCTTCAAAACGTATAAATCTTTCGCCTTTTACTAAAGATTTTCGTGGAGAGAAATAATTCAGAGTGGCTCAATTTTTGGAGGCCTTGTCTTCGCAAGGCTGATAAGTTTGTGCAAAAAGAAGAACGTTTTGTGGTTTGGTGTGTGTCTGCTGTTAGTATTCCACGCGGTGAAAAGGGTGATGCTGTTTCGACTTTGTTGTAGGCCGTTTTTGTGGTGGTGTGTTCGGGTTTGTGTTTCTCCCGGGATTCTTTTCGCTGTGTCGTGTTTTCACCTTGATAGTTGGTTTGTTGGTATTCTCGCGTTGAGAAGGGTCACGTCCCTGTGGTTTCGGAACCCGACCAAGCGCCTGCAGTCACAGCAGAGTCAAAGCGAGCTCGGTGTAATATAGGGGCGATCCGTGCTTGCGACTTTATGGCTGTCATTCGTAGGCAGCTGGACTTGCCGGGGGGGAGCAAGGTGTTTTGTCATGTTCCTGTGAGGTTGTCTGCAGGAAGCGAGCCTGTTGTGGACGGTGCAGCTGCTGTTCGCACAGTTGTGTGGTATTGGTCCTGGTTCGAGGAAGGCGGCACGCGGGAGTGGGACGGGGAAGAAAAGAAGCAGGCGTGAGCGAATCGCCCCCCACCCCCCTCCCCGCTTCCTTTACGCGAGGGCCCCCCCGCCCCCGCCCAGTTATAAGGAATTCAAATACTCACAGAGCTGGAGAACACACTTTGTTCCTAGGGCTTCGGGTTTTTATGTTCGCACGTTGGAGACCACCAGGCATTAAACTTGAACTGCTTCTTGTGCCTGGCACAGGGCCTGGCACAGAGCAGTCAGTCGTTCAATAGACGGTTGAGAGCTGTAGACTAATCGCTTAACCTGGCTTTGGTTCGGGTCTTGAATTCAAGTTCAGGCTTGGGCATCTCTGTTTGCAAAGGTTTTTCAAGGCAGTACGTGAGCACCTCGGGCGCGGCCCTCCCCTCTGGGACTGTGGTTCTAACTGCTGCACTTGTGTAACGTGGCTTTTTTAAAAAGTTCCAAAAAATTGAAGTATAGTTGGTTGATTTCCGTATGATATATATTTATATACATACTTTCTGATGAGGTAGTTTAGCCTTAAAACTAGAACTGTTAAAAATAAGAAATCCTAGGAATTCTCTGGCGCTCTAGGAGTTAGGGCTCCACGCTTCCACTGGAGAGGGCGCGGGTTCTATCCCTGGTTGGGGAACTGAAACCCAGCAGGCCGTGCGGTGCCCCCCCCCCCCACAAAAAAAAGAAGAGGAAACATGCTCAAGATCATCTGAAGTTTCCAGTTTCTAATGTGGATCAAGACAGCAAGTAATTGCTATAAATTTTAACTTTAGAAGTAAGCTTAGGGCTTTCCTGGTGGTGCAGGGGTTAAGAGTCCGCCTGCCATGGCAGGGGACACGGGTTCAAGCGCTGGTCCCGGAAGATCCCCCATGCCATGGAGCAACTAAGCCCGGGTACCACAACTACTGAGCCTGTATTCTAGAGCCTGCGTGCCCCAACTACTGAGCCCGAGTGACACAAGCACTGAAGCCCACGTGCCTAGAGCCCGTGCTCGGCAACAAGAGAAGCCACCGCAGTGAGAAGCCCGCACACCGCAACGAAGAGCAGCCCCCGCTCCACGCAACTAGAGAAAGCCTGCGCGCAGCAACGAAGAGCCAACACAGCCCAAAATAAGTACAATACATAAGTTAGACAGACAAAAAAGCTTATACTGCATGACAATCAAATGCAATATACAAACTTTAACTGGATCCTGAACAAACACCCCAGAACACACCAAGAAAAGGAAGGCAGGAAGAAAGGAGAAGGTACACTTTTGGTACCCTTGTGGAAATTTTAGTATGTACTCTATTTCACGTGACGCTATTCAGTTAATAATTGTATTTGTTTTCTTGCTGCTGTAACAAATTATCACACGCTTAGTGACTTAAAACAACTTCTGGAGGCCAGGAGTGAAGAATTAAGGTGTTGACAGGGCTGCATTCTTTCTAGAGGCTTCAAGGGAGAATCTGTTCCCTTGCCTTTAGAAAGCTGGCTTCATTCCTTGGCCTGTGACCCCTTCCTTGCGCTCCAAATCTCTTGCTTCTGTCGTGTCATCTCCTAACTCTGGATCCTCCTGCCGTAAAAAGACCCTCGTAATTACCTGGGGCCCACCTAGATAATCCAGGAGAATCTCCCCATCTCAAGATCCTTCATCACACCTGCAAAATCCCTTGTACCATGTGAAGTAACATATCTACAGGTTCCTGGGATTAGGATGTGGATGTATGTGGAGGCGATGACTCACACTACCACAATAATGATCTAGTAATTATGGAGGAGAACGGCCTTATTCTTAGTAGACACGTAATGTGAAATATTTAGTAGTGAACTGTCATGATATCTGAAACTTTCAAATAGCCCAGTAAAGAGAGAGAGAGAAAGAAAATGGGTCATAGGTACTCATTCTTTCAACTTTTTGTAGTTTTGAACTTTTGGAAATAAAAAGTTGGGGGAAAATATATGTATAGTAATAAATTTCATGTAACGTAGATTTGTTTTGGATATTTGTATTATACTTAAAATTTCATTTTTATTTACTTATTTTGAAAAATATTTATTTGGCTGAGCCAGGTCTTAACTGCGGCATGCATGATCTTTAGCTACGGCATGAGAACACTTAGTTGCAGCATGTGGGATCTAGGTCCCTGACCAGGGATCGAACCTGGACCCCCTGCATTGGGAGCGTGGAGTCTTAGCCCCTGGACCACCAGGGAAGTCCCCTAAGATTTCATGTTTTAAAGTTCCATTGTTATTAAAGTGTTATCGTCTTAGACCAGTGGTTTCCAGATTTTTGGATTTTCCAATTATTAAAATTTCCAAAAAATTTCTGGGGTACTGGTTTTTAAAATCATGATTCTACAAAAAGGCCATTCCAAGACTAAAAACAGTAAGAGTGACTTGACACCAAAGGACAGGACACGTCTTTCAAACAGGAAATCCATTTGGCTTTATGGAAAACATACCGATATTTCGTTAGCTTTTCTCTCCTCCCTCTGCCCAAATAGAGGAAAGCTGAGGCTCAAAAATCCCAGTTTGGGGTAAGTTAGGCTGCCTTTGACCAACAAGATCAGGGCCGGTGATGCCCTCTTGTGGCACCCTGGAGAATTACTGCCATCTGACTTCATGGCCTCTGACTTTGAGGGACAATTCCCTCCCAGGAACTCGGTCGTTCATTCATATGTGCCAGGCATTGTTCTCAGCATTTGGGACATATCAGTAATGAAAACAAATATCCCTGCCCTACTGGAGCTTACATTCAGGTGGGGAGACAGACAATAAATAAATAACACATAAATAAGTGCTATGGACAAAACAGCAGTGGTAGGCGTTGGGGGTCAGAGTATAGGGGTTGGTAGTGTGTGATGTGACTTACAAAAGGGTAACCGTCCCTGAGAAGATAACTTTGTTTTTTAAAAAAATTATCTATTTATTTGGTTGCACCGGGTCTTAGTTGCGGCAGGCGGGCTCCTTAGTTGTGGCTCGCCAGTTCCTTAGTTGTGGCGTGCACGTGGGATCTAGTTCCCTGACCAGGGATCGAACCCTGGCCCCCTGTATTGGGAGCACGGTTTCTTACCCACTGCACCACGAGGTAAGTCCTGAGAAGATACCTTTTGTGTAAAGAGTTGAAAGGAGGTCAAGGAGTGAGCCATGCAGACACCTGGGGTGAGGGTTCTAGGAATAGAACCTCTCTCACGTGTTCAGCGGAAAAGTCTGCACAAAAGCCCTAAAGCAGGAGCTTGTTTTGTCACCTTCAAGAACCACACAGCCAATGTGTCTGGAGCCCAGTGAAGAAGAGAGAGAGAGAAGTAGGAGAGAGTTCAGAAGTCATGGGAGACTAGATCACCCTGGAGGCCATAACAGTAAGGGCTTGGGCTTTACTCAGTGAAATGGAGAGCCCTGCAAGGTTCTGAGCAGAGTGACAGAATCTGAAGTTTACAAGGAGCACTCTGGCTGCTGCGTTGACAAAGAGAATGGGGCAGAAAGCGGAGTCATCTAGAGGAGAGATGATGGTGGCTTGGACCTGAGTATCAGCAATGGAGGTAGTGAGACATAGTTGGATTCTGGATATACTTGGAAGGTAGAGTCAACAGACAGGATGGATCCAGAGGTTAAAGAGAGACATCAAGGAGAACACCACGATTTTGTTCTGAGTGGCAGGAAGGATGAGTTGCCATCAGTTGAGTTGGGGAAGATGGCGCAGGACTGGGAGGTCAGTTTTGGACACTGATGAAATATAAATCCATATTCTAAAGCGAGTCAAGGAAAATTTGAACATAAAAATTTTTCTCTGCCCTTTGGCCTCCTCTCCTCCCTCTACTGTGCATTGCAATCTGCACCATGCATCGACCAACCTCCCCATCGGCAGAAATACCTGCTCAACTCTAAAAAGCAACATTCTCTTAGTATCAATGAGATAAGTCCTTAGGAGATAACCTTCCTTCTTGATCTTGTAAGGGGCCCTGAAGACCCATGACCCATTACTTGCCTTGTAGGTGTCGATCTGGATTCTGTGAATGTCACTGTGTACGTCATTTAAGGTACAAAGCCCTGGATAACTGTGCTTTGACCTCTCACAGGCAGAACAGTTCTTGGAGCTTTCGGAGAGGCTGTTCCCGGCTTATACGCCACAATTTGGCTCGAATAAAATTTTCCATTGCTTTCTTAGATCAACTGATTAAATTATTCGTCGACAACACAATGACATAGAAATGTTTATCTGGAAATAGAAATGTGGGAGCCGTTGCACAGAAGTGGTATTTAAAGCAATGGAATCACCAGGGTGTAAACCTAGGGATGAGGCTCCAGGTCAGAGTCCTGCCTCACTCCACCTTGAAGGAAGCTGGGTTGAAGAGGAGGAACCAGTAAAAGAGAATGAAAGGAAGCAACCGGAGAGGCAGGAGAAAAACCAGGTGGGTGTGGTGTCCTGGATGGGAGAGCGCAGGGGCCAGCAGGGAGCTGAGGTAAGGCCCGCTCCTCAGGCTGTGCCCTTGAATCTTCTACGACGTTGGTGGTCCTTCCCCTCAGACCAGCTTTTATCCTTGGTGAGCAGAGGCACCCCGACCCATCATCATGACTCTCACTAGATCTCCCTCTGCCCTCCACACACGGACACCAGATAGGTAGCAAGACCGTTTGTTTACTGAACCCTTCCCAGCCAGCTCTCCTTTTCCCCTTCTGGCGGGCAGAACCCCAGCCTCCCACCAAGGGCCAAGAGGAGTCAACCGGAGCTTGGCCCTGGCTCCTTCCGCCAGGCTTCCCTGCCACACAGCCTCGGCTTCCTGGCTTGCCTTGGAGGCTCTGTTAGTCCTTTGCTTCCACAGCCTCTTTCTGGAAGTGTGTGATGTAGGCCACCTGACCCTGATTACAATGGCCAAAGTAAAAGCTCATGGTGCTGTCGGAGAGGCCACTGAGATACAGCTCTGGGGACAGGGAGATGAGCCTGAGTCTGGGTGCCGCCCGCACCTCTGCCCCAGGCCCCCTCACACCCCAGTCACCTTTGGTGACATTGACTTTTTTGGTCGCCAAGATGTCCGCCTGAATGCTGTCTATTTTCACCTCTAAGTCCTCGGCGTTGCCCTGAGGACAGGAGCACGGGGAACTGGCCTGGATGCCAGGGCAGCCTGGACTTGGAGTTGGGTGTGGGCAGATGGAGGCTGCAGGCTGCGGTCAGGCTCTTAGGCTGACTGGAAGGGCAGGAAAGGGGACGGAAGGGTGCCAGGTGGAGAAGCCCAAGCCAGGGCAGTCCCTCCCGCCGCTGGCGCCGAGGCCGATCTGTGTGTGGGGTGTACCAGGGGAGGGGCCGAGGTGACAAGTGCTATAAAAGGGGCCGGTGGGCTGTGGGAGAGCCTGGGAAGATGGCAGAGGACTGAATATTTTTGTAAAGAGAAAGGAACCCCAGACAGGCAGAGCTGGAAGCGGGCAGGTAATGTGGTGTGATAGGACAGCGGGTGAACACAAGTGCTTGCTGCATGGAAGACAGGGCTTAGAAATGAGCTGTCCCCCCAGCTGCAGAGTCAAGTGCTTTTGGCCCCTCCACTTCTAGCTCATCTGCATACCAGAATGCAGTGTAGACTACGTGAGAAATATTAACAGTATTATCTGTTTGATAAACAAAAATTAATGTTTTATTTTCTTTAAAAGAAATTTTGAAAAATCTATTTATTTATTTATGGCCGCGTTGAGTCTTTGTTAGCGTGCACGGGTACTGTTCTCGAGTCGTGGCGAGCAACGGGGCTACTCTTTGTTGCAGTGCACGGGCTTCCCCTCGCGGTGGCTTCTCTTGTTGTGGTGCACCGGCTCTGGGCGCGGGGGCTTCAGTAGTTGTGGCATTCGGGCTCAGTAATTGTGGCGCACGGGCTTAGTTGCTCGGTGACATGTGGGATCTTCTCGGACCAGGGCTCGAGCCCGTGTCCCCTGCGTTGGCAGGTGGATTCTTAAACACTATGCCACCAGGGAAGTCCCACCTTTTATTTTCTTGTCAGGAGATTTTACCCAGTAAGAACATGTTTAGGGGTAATTCTCTACAATGGAAGACAGGTTTTTGTTGGTAGGTACAAAGGCACCACAAACGTTGGGGGACCAACGAGTATATGGGAGGATGGGCATGCATGGTACACACATATGCATTTCTCCCCAGTTTAACGAAATCTTTTTTGTCTTGGCAAAGACTTTCGTGGAGACAATCACTTGAGAATTGGTAGTGGAATCTTTGGAGGTTTTACGTTAAATAAGGGTAAGGATGTGGGTTTTCAAAGACAAATGGCTGATGTGTAGAACTATAAAGCGGTTCGTAGTTAAGAAATAGAAGATACAGTCAACTTGTTGTTTTAGAAAGCTGTTCCAAGTTTAAGTTGTAGGCTGGGAACTGCGTTCTCTGATTCCCTGCCCCAATCTGTAAGCGAGGCTCTAGAGAAGTTATATAGCAATCTTACTCGTGAACATAGATGCAAAAATTCTACACAAAATATTGGCAAATTGAGTCTAGCAGTATGTAAAAGGAATAAGGTACCATCTAGCAATGCACATGTATAATCTTAATAGAAAGAAAGTTTGAAAAAACTGAATCTCAGTGTGGTAAGAGCTATCTACAAAAGACTATAGCAAAGGTCATACCTAATAGATGAAACCTTGGAAACATTCCCTCTTAGATGAGAAGGCAACCTCCCACACATTCCTCTCCACAAAATCTTTAGTAAAAGGTAAAAGACAAGCGATCTGGGACTTCCCTGGTGGCACAGTGGTTAAGAATCCGCCTGCCAATGTAGGGGACACGGGTTCAAGCCCTGGCCTGGGAAGATCATACATGCCGCGGAGCAACTAACCCGTGTGCCACAACTACCGAGCCTGCGTTCTAGAGCCCGCAAGCCACAACTAGTGAGCCCGCGTGCCTCAACTACTGAGCCAGCGCTGCACAACAAGAGAAGCCACTGCAACGAGAAGCCCGTGCACCACAACGAAGACCCGATGGCAGCCGAAAAAAAAAAAAAAGAACAAGTGATGTGAAGAGAGACCAGAGTCCACTTAGCTACATTTGCCACTCTCTCCTTAACTGACTGTAACTCTCCAAGACTGGTGTCTATTCCTGTGCTATGGCCGCTCCTCCAGAAAACCTGTGAAAGGGATTTTTTGAAAAGATGTACTATCTTTTTCTAATCTCTGGAAGAGTTTAAGACTATAATTTTTTCTTGAACGTTTGATAGAATTCTCTGAAGCTTCTGATCTTATGGAAAAAATTAATTACTGATTCATTTTCTTTAATGGTTAGAGGACAGTGTGGGTGTTCTACTTCTCAAGTATGTTTTGGTAAGCTATAGTTTCTTGCTCTTTTCATCTAAATTTTCAAATATATTGCAAGAAGTTTTCATAATGTCATTAAAAATCATTTTAATGAATGTACCATCTATAATGATGTCTCCTTTTATAGTCTTCCTATTGATTATATGGGTTTTCTCTTTTTGCATCAGTTCCCTTTTCCCCCAAGTCAAATGGGAGTAACACAGGTGAATGCCTGCTTATGCAATGGATTTTATTACAGAGAGGAACCCTGATTTCAGAGAACCTGAATGTTATATAGCAGTCAGTAAGCATGCCTGCCTTTTGCTCTAAAGGGGAAACTGTCTTTCTTTTCTTGTCTTTTTTTTTTTAAATTTATGGACCTTTAGTTAGTTAGTTAGTTAGTTAATTAATTAATTAATTTATGGCCGCATGGGGTCTTCGTTGCTGCACGCGGGCTTTCTCTAGTTGCGGTGAGCGGGGGCTACTCTTCGTTGCGGTGCACGGGCTTCTCATCGTGGTGGCTTCTCTTGTTGCGGAGCACGGGCTCTAGGCGTGCGGGCTTCAGTAGTGGTGACACGCAGGCTCAGTAGTTGTGGCTCGCAGGCTTTACAGCGCAGGCTCAGCAGTTGTGGCACACAGGCTTAATTGCTCCGTGTCATGTGGGATCTTCCCGGACCAGGGATCAAACCTGTGTCCCCTGCTTTGGCAGTCAGATTCTTAACCACTGCGCCACCAGGGAAGTCCAGAAACTATCTTTATTTTCCAAAGCTGCTTGCTAAACAAACATCCTTGAAAAGATAGTCTGGAAGAAAGAACAGTAAGTATTTCATTTACAAGTTATGCAGAAACGTGAAAGACCTGTAGAGAATTGTCTCCTAGGACTGTTTTTCTTTTGCTAGAAGTAATCCTGTGGCAGACACAGTGGCTCTGTTCCTGAATTTAGGGGGAAAGCATTCAGTCTTTCGTTATTAAGTATAATGTTAGCTGTAGATGTTTTTTTCTGTAGATGCTTTTCATCAAGCTGGGGAAGTTCTTCTCTCAGCCTTTCTTTTTCTCCTTCTTCCCCCCAACCCTCCACCGCGTGCCCCTGGCGTGCCACATGGCTTGTGGGATCATAGTTCCCCAACCAGGAATTGAACCCGGGCCCTTGGCAGTGAAAGCGTGGAGTCCTAGCCACTGAAGCACCAGGGAATTCCCAGGGAAGCTCTTCTCTAGTACTGTTTTTCTGAGAATTTTAAAGTACGAATGAGTTTTGAATTTTGTCACATGCACTTTCTGCAATGATTGATATACAATAATGTGATTTTCCTTCTTTAGTCTGCTAATTTGGTAGATAAAATTGGTTGACTTTGGGGTGTTGAACCAGCCTTGCATTCCTGGAATGAACCCCGGTTGGTCTCAGCCTGTTCTTCCCAATCACAGAATCAAAGAGTTACTCTCCCACGAGGAAGATCCTCAAGGATGTGTGGTGCCACCTCTTCCAGTGCTTGGTACTCTGGGGGCAGGCCTCTGGGACAGCCCCTTTCCTCTGTGGGCCAACCTGATTCAGAAACAGCTGGCCACTGCTTCGGCACTTTCTCTTTCATCCAGGTCTCCTGGGGTAGCCCTCATAATCCCAACTACACCCTACCCCAACCTCTTATTGCTCAGATATGGTTCTAATCTGGAATCACAGAGCCAGCAACCCTGTGGAGGGAAAGGGACCAGGACACTGAGCCTCCCCGTCTTCACCCAAACGCTCTCCCACCTGGATAAAAATGCAGCCTGGGATGCCTCTGGCCACTTGGCAGCTATAGCCTGGTGCCTGCAATCCCCAAGTCTTTCTCCCTTGTTCTTTTATTGTTTGGTTGTGAAACCTTTTCTTCCTTTTTTTTGAATTCGTGCTGCTTGGTTTTGGGGTCTGAGTGGTTGGCTCCTCCTCATATCTGACTATAGGGGCCTGGTCAGCTGCAGCACAGCTCTCAGTAGTAGCTGGGCTCTTCCCAGGCACAAGCTGGTGGCACCTTAGTGCCAGGATGCCCTGGAAAAAATGCCAGCCTGTGCCTCAGATAGCTTCTCCTGCAGCAAGAAGTGGCTAGGTGAACATTCAGGGTAAAAATGAATGGATGAGGATATTTTAATGAAATTTCCCTGAGCACCAATGGCATTCTCTGCCCACATGGGACCAAGCTCTCCAGGAGACAGCTACCTGGTTCTGCGTCTTCACTTGGCACTAAATGCTTGAGCCTTCACTGATTATGTATCTGCTCCTTGATTATGTATGGGGATCCTTGGTAAAAATGAAGATTTATTCAGTGAATCACTTTTGTTTTTTTGGCCGTGCCACTCGGCTTGTGGGATCTTAGCTCCCCGACCAGGGATCAAACCTGGGCCGCGGCAGTGAAAGCACCGAGTCCTAACTGCTGGAATCCCCCACTGAATCACTTTAAAATAAATAAATAAATTTATGTATTTCCTTTTATTTTTGGCTGCGTTGGGTCTTTGTTGCTGCGCGCGGGCTTTTCTCTAGTTGCGGCGAGCGGGGGCTACTCTTCGTTGAAGTGCGTGCGCTTCTCATTGGGTGGCTTCTTTTGTTGCAGAGCACGGGCTCTAGGCACGCGGGCTTCAGGAGTTGTGGTACTCGGGCTCAGTAGTTGTGGCACACGGGCTGAGTTGCTCCTTGGCATGTGGGAACTTCCCGGGCCAGGGCTCGAACCCGTGTCCCCTGCATTGGCAGGTGGATTCTTAACCACTGTGCCACCAGGGACATCCCAAACCTATGACTCTTTAACACTATGTGAATTACATCCTGCACTGCCTTGTAGCAAATCACCCCCTGTAGCATTTGCATTTCAGAAAAATGGTCGCAGCAGGCCAACAGCCCCGAGACAAACCGACCCAGTTACCGGGCTGCCTGATGCCAGCAGTCACTGTTTAGAAATAATGCAGGAAGAAGACGAACGCAAGACCTTCACTATTTTGATCCTTATCATATATGCCAGACTGCAAGCCCCACATATAAAATCTTTTCCGATTCCCGAAGGAGATGGGAGCACAGTTCTTCAGGCGCTAGCCTGCTGTGTCTTCCCTTCTGCCTGGCAGAAAAATAAAGCCATCTCTCTCTTCCTCCAAAATCTCTGTCTCCGTATTTCTGTTCGGCAGTGGTGCACAGGGAAGCTGATATTTCGGCAACACCATCATCCATCTGCTCTTGCTCTTAAGGCCAGTTGAAGATGGTCCCTTGCGGTTTCCCAAGTTAGGTTAGTGATGTGAAATTCTCCTGCCCCTGGCCCTACCTCCTTCCCTGTCCCCAGCCGCGCAGAAGGCAGTTTGCTGGTTGTCTTCCCCGATTCTTCTCCAAGTAGGTTATGTTTACTCCCCAAATCCCTGAGCCAGAGGCGGGGGTGCCTACACTCCCAAACCCTGAGTGTCCACCTTCCCCTGCTGTCTGTAGTCTCTTGTGCTGTGCCTACAGTGGCACCTGGGCTGGGGAGGACGCTGCCCTTGTCTAGGTTTTTCTAAGTGTGTTACTCAAGTTCCAACCTCCAGCTTGTGAACCAACTGTGTCTCTTTTTTGACTTGTAAGCAAATATTAAGCTTTGGGGTTGGGGGAAGGTCTGTAATGTGAAGAAACTTCTTGTCTTCCCTCTCCCCACATTGTTGTAAATAACTTTTTTTTTTTTTTTTTTTTTTTTTTTTTTTTTTTGTGGTACCCGGGCCTCTCACTGCTGTGGCCTCTCCCGTTAGCGGAGCACAGGCTCCGGACGCACAGCCTCAGCGGCCATGGCTCACGGGCCCAGCCGCTCCGCGGCATGTGGGATCTTCCCGGACCGGGGCACGAACCCGTGTCCCCTGCATCGGCAGGCGGACTCCCAACTACGGCGCCACCAGGGAAGCCCTGTTGTAAATAACTTTTTACGGCGAAACCCCAGATTTGCACTTTTTTTTTTCTAACTGCTAAGACCATTTTCTTCCTCCTGGTGTTACTGTAACATTTGGAAAAGGAATAAATGTCGTCCCTTAAAAAAAAGAAAAACAAAATAAAACAGACTTTCTGGTTGGACTCGGCGACTGTATTCCTATCTGTCTTCTGCTCCGCCCCCTGGTGGTGGCTCTAGACCGAGCAGGAAAACTAATAAAGGAAGGCGTTTGCCAAAGCGCGGGGTTCGTGACCCTGCTTCATTTACATACCCACAGTGCATTGCACTCGGGATCTTGCCTCCTTTCAAAAGCTAGATTCTTCTATTTCTTTTGATTCCCGCTCCCGCTCGAAATCAGGATATTTTCAGAGAATTTTCTGAAATAATGGCAGGACTCACTCGTTGTGTGTGGGTAAATAGTTACCGTTGGTTCCTTGGGACTTCCAGTTAGCCGAGGACTGTGTGAGAGGTTATGACTCCATTGTGAGGTTTCTCTTCAAAACGTATAAATCTTTCGCCTTTTACTAAAGATTTTCGTGGAGAGAAATAATTCAGAGTGGCTCAATTTTTGGAGGCCTTGTCTTCGCAAGGCTGATAAGTTTGTGCAAAAAGAAGAACGTTTTGTGGTTTGGTGTGTGTCTGCTGTTAGTATTCCACGCGGTGAAAAGGGTGATGCTGTTTCGACTTTGTTGTAGGCCGTTTTTGTGGTGGTGTGTTCGGGTTTGTGTTTCTCCCGGGATTCTTTTCGCTGTGTCGTGTTTTCACCTTGATAGTTGGTTTGTTGGTATTCTCGCGTTGAGAAGGGTCACGTCCCTGTGGTTTCGGAACCCGACCAAGCGCCTGCAGTCACAGCAGAGTCAAAGCGAGCTCGGTGTAATATAGGGGCGATCCGTGCTTGCGACTTTATGGCTGTCATTCGTAGGCAGCTGGACTTGCCGGGGGGGAGCAAGGTGTTTTGTCATGTTCCTGTGAGGTTGTCTGCAGGAAGCGAGCCTGTTGTGGACGGTGCAGCTGCTGTTCGCACAGTTGTGTGGTATTGGTCCTGGTTCGAGGAAGGCGGCACGCGGGAGTGGGACGGGGAAGAAAAGAAGCAGGCGTGAGCGAATCGCCCCCCACCCCCCTCCCCGCTTCCTTTACGCGAGGGCCCCCCCGCCCCCGCCCAGTTATAAGGAATTCAAATACTCACAGAGCTGGAGAACACACTTTGTTCCTAGGGCTTCGGGTTTTTATGTTCGCACGTTGGAGACCACCAGGCATTAAACTTGAACTGCTTCTTGTGCCTGGCACAGGGCCTGGCACAGAGCAGTCAGTCGTTCAATAGACGGTTGAGAGCTGTAGACTAATCGCTTAACCTGGCTTTGGTTCGGGTCTCGAATTCAAGTTCAGGCTTGGGCATCTCTGTTTGCAAAGGTTTTTCAAGGCAGTACGGGAGCACCTCGGGCGCGGCCCTCCCCTCTGGGACTGTGGTTCTAACTGCTGCACTTGTGTAACGTGGCTTTTTTAAAAAGTTCCAAAAAATTGAAGTATAGTTGGTTGATTTCCGTATGATATATATTTATATACATACTTTCTGATGAGGTAGTTTAGCCTTAAAACTAGAACTGTTAAAAATAAGAAATCCTAGGAATTCTCTGGCGCTCTAGGAGTTAGGGCTCCACGCTTCCACTGGAGAGGGCGCGGGTTCTATCCCTGGTTGGGGAACTGAAACCCAGCAGGCCGTGCGGTGCCCCCCCCCCCACAAAAAAAAGAAGAGGAAACATGCTCAAGATCATCTGAAGTTTCCAGTTTCTAATGTGGATCAAGACAGCAAGTAATTGCTATAAATTTTAACTTTAGAAGTAAGCTTAGGGCTTTCCTGGTGGTGCAGGGGTTAAGAGTCCGCCTGCCATGGCAGGGGACACGGGTTCAAGCGCTGGTCCCGGAAGATCCCCCATGCCATGGAGCAACTAAGCCCGGGTACCACAACTACTGAGCCTGTATTCTAGAGCCTGCGTGCCCCAACTACTGAGCCCGAGTGACACAAGCACTGAAGCCCACGTGCCTAGAGCCCGTGCTCGGCAACAAGAGAAGCCACCGCAGTGAGAAGCCCGCACAGCGCAACGAAGAGCAGCCCCCGCTCCACGCAACTAGAGAAAGCCTGCGCGCAGCAACGAAGAGCCAACACAGCCCCAAATAAGTACAATACATAAGTTAGACAGACAAAAAAGCTTATACTGCATGACAATCAAATGCAATATACAAGCTTTAACTGGATCCTGAACAAACACCCCAGAACACACCAAGAAAAGGAAGGCAGGAAGAAAGGAGAAGGTACACTTTTGGTACCCTTGTGGGAATTTTAGTATGTACTCTATTTCACGTGACGCTATTCAGTTAATAATTGTATTTGTTTTCTTGCTGCTGTAACAAATTATCACACGCTTAGTGACTTAAAACAACTTCTGGAGGCCAGGAGTGAAGAATTAAGGTGTTGACAGGGCTGCATTCTTTCTAGAGGCTTCAAGGGAGAATCTGTTCCCTTGCCTTTAGAAAGCTGGCTTCATTCCTTGGCCTGTGACCCCTTCCTTGTGCTCCAAATCTCTTGCTTCTGTCGTGTCATCTCCTAACTCTGGATCCTCCTGCCGTAAAAAGACCCTCGTAATTACTTGGGGCCCACCTAGATAATCCAGGAGAATCTCCCCATCTCAAGATCCTTCATCACACCTGCAAAATCCCTTGTACCATGTGAAGTAACATATCTACAGGTTCCTGGGATTAGGATGTGGATGTATGTGGAGGCGATGACTCACACTACCACAATAATGATCTAGTAATTATGGAGGAGAACGGCCTTATTCTTAGTAGACACGTAATGTGAAATATTTAGTAGTGAACTGTCATGATATCTGAAACTTTCAAATAGCCCAGTAAAGAGAGAGAGAGAAAGAAAATGGGTCATAGGTACTCATTCTTTCAACTTTTTGTAGTTTTGAACTTTTGGAAATAAAAAGTTGGGGGAAAATATATGTATAGTAATAAATTTCATGTAACGTAGATTTGTTTTGGATATTTGTATTATACTTAAAATTTCATTTTTATTTACTTATTTTGAAAAATATTTATTTGGCTGAGCCAGGTCTTAACTGCGGCATGCATGATCTTTAGCTACGGCATGAGAACACTTAGTTGCAGCATGTGGGATCTAGGTCCCTGACCAGGGATCGAACCTGGACCCCCTGCATTGGGAGCGTGGAGTCTTAGCCCCTGGACCACCAGGGAAGTCCCCTAAGATTTCATGTTTTAAAGTTCCATTGTTATTAAAGTGTTATCGTCTTAGACCAGCGGTTTCCAGATTTTTGGATTTTCCAATTATTAAAATTTCCAAAAAATTTCTGGGGTACTGGTTTTTAAAATCATGATTCTACAAAAAGGCCATTCCAAGACTAAAAACAGTAAGAGTGACTTGACACCAAAGGACAGGACACGTCTTTCAAACAGGAAATCCATTTGGCTTTATGGAAAACATACCGATATTTCGTTAGCTTTTCTCTCCTCCCTCTGCCCAAATAGAGGAAAGCTGAGGCTCAAAAATCCCAGTTTGGGGTAAGTTAGGCTGCCTTTGACCAACAAGATCAGGGCCGGTGATGCCCTCTTGTGGCACCCTGGAGAATTACTGCCATCTGACTTCATGGCCTCTGACTTTGAGGGACAATTCCCTCCCAGGAACTCGGTCGTTCATTCATATGTGCCAGGCATTGTTCTCAGCATTTGGGACATATCAGTAATGAAAACAAATATCCCTGCCCTACTGGAGCTTACATTCAGGTGGGGAGACAGACAATAAATAAATAACACATAAATAAGTGCTATGGACAAAACAGCAGTGGTAGGCGTTGGGGGTCAGAGTATAGGGGTTGGTAGTGTGTGATGTGACTTACAAAAGGGTAACCGTCCCTGAGAAGATAACTTTGTTTTTTAAAAAAATTATCTATTTATTTGGTTGCACCGGGTCTTAGTTGCGGCAGGCGGGCTCCTTAGTTGTGGCTCGCCAGTTCCTTAGTTGTGGCGTGCACGTGGGATCTAGTTCCCTGACCAGGGATCGAACCCTGGCCCCCTGTATTGGGAGCACGGTTTCTTACCCACTGCACCACGAGGTAAGTCCTGAGAAGATACCTTTTGTGTAAAGAGTTGAAAGGAGGTCAAGGAGTGAGCCATGCAGACACCTGGGGTGAGGGTTCTAGGAATAGAACCTCTCTCACGTGTTCAGCGGAAAAGTCTGCACAAAAGCCCTAAAGCAGGAGCTTGTTTTGTCACCTTCAAGAGCCACACAGCCAATGTGTCTGGAGCCCAGTGAAGAAGAGAGAGAGAGAAGTAGGAGAGAGTTCAGAAGTCATGGGAGACTAGATCACCCTGGAGGCCATAACAGTAAGGGCTTGGGCTTTACTCAGTGAAATGGAGAGCCCTGCAAGGTTCTGAGCAGAGTGACAGAATCTGAAGTTTACAAGGAGCACTCTGGCTGCTGCGTTGACAAAGAGAATGGGGCAGAAAGCGGAGTCATCTAGAGGAGAGATGATGGTGGCTTGGACCTGAGTTTCAGCAATGGAGGTAGTGAGACATAGTTGGATTCTGGATATACTTGGAAGGTAGAGTCAACAGACAGGATGGATCCAGAGGTTAAAGAGAGACATCAAGGAGAACACCACGATTTTGTTCTGAGTGGCAGGAAGGATGAGTTGCCATCAGTTGAGTTGGGGAAGATGGCGCAGGACTGGGAGGTCAGTTTTGGACACTGATGAAATATAAATCCATATTCTAAAGCGAGTCAAGGAAAATTTGAACATAAAATTTTTTTCTCTGCCCTTTGGCCTCCTCTCCTCCCTCTACTGTGCATTGCAATCTGCACCATGCATCGACCAACCTCCCCATCGGCAGAAATACCTGCTCAACTCTAAAAAGCAACATTCTCTTAGTATCAACGAGATAACTCCTTAGGAGATAACCTTCCTTCCTGATCTTGTAAGGGGCCCTGAAGACCCATGAACCCATTACTTGCCTTGTAGGTGTCGATCTGGATTGTGTGAATGTCACTGTGTACGTCATTTAAGGTACAAAGCCCTGGATAACTGTGCTTTGACCTCTCACAGGCAGAACAGTTCTTGGAGCTTTCTGAGAGGCTGTTCCCGGCTTATACGCCACAATTTGGCTCGAATAAAATTTTCCATTGCTTTCTTAGATCAACTGATTAAATTATTCGTCGACAACACAATGACATAGAAATGTTTATCTGGAAATAGAAATGTGGGAGCCGTTGCACAGAAGTGGTATTTAAAGCAATGGAATCACCAGGGTGTAAACCTAGGGATGAGGCTCCAGGTCAGAGTCCTGCCTCACTCCACCTTGAAGGAAGCTGGGTTGAAGAGGAGGAACCAGTAAAAGAGAATGAAAGGAAGCAACCGGAGAGGCAGGAGAAAAACCAGGTGGGTGTGGTGTCCTGGATGGGAGAGCGCAGGGGCCAGCAGGGAGCTGAGGTAAGGCCCGCTCCTCAGGCTGTGCCCTTGAATCTTCTACGACGTTGGTGGTCCTTCCCCTCAGACCAGCTTTTATCCTTGGTGAGCAGAGGCACCCCGACCCATCATCATGACTCTCACTAGATCTCCCTCTGCCCTCCACACACGGACACCAGATAGGTAGCAAGACCGTTTGTTTACTGAACCCTTCCCAGCCAGCTCTCCTTTTCCCCTTCTGGCGGGCAGAACCCCAGCCTCCCACCAAGGGCCAAGAGGAGTCAACCGGAGCTTGGCCCTGGCTCCTTCCGCCAGGCTTCCCTGCCACACAGCCTCGGCTTCCTGGCTTGCCTTGGAGGCTCTGTTAGTCCTTTGCTTCCACAGCCTCTTTCTGGAAGTGTGTGATGTAGGCCACCTGACCCTGATTACAATGGCCAAAGTAAAAGCTCATGGTGCTGTCGGAGAGGCCACTGAGATACAGCTCTGGGGACAGGGAGATGAGCCTGAGTCTGGGTGCCGCCCGCACCTCTGCCCCAGGCCCCCTCACACCCCACTCACCTTTGGTGACATTGACTTTTTTGGTCGCCAGGATGTCCGCCTGAATGCTGTCTATTTTCACCTCTAAGTCCTCGGCGTTGCCCTGAGGACAGGAGCACGGGGAACTGGCCTGGATGCCAGGGCAGCCTGGACTTGGAGTTGGGCGTGGGCAGATGGAGGCTGCAGGCTGCGGTCAGGCTCTTAGGCTGACTGGAAGGGCAGGAAAGGGGACGGAAGGGTGCCAGGTGGAGAAGCCCAAGCCAGGGCAGTCCCTCCCGCCGCTGGCGCCGAGGCCGATCTGTGTGTGGGGTGTACCAGGGGAGGGGCCGAGGTGACAAGTGCTATAAAAGGGGCCGGTGGGCTGTGGGAGAGCCTGGGAAGATGGCAGAGGACTGAATATTTTTGTAAAGAGAAAGGAACCCCAGACAGGCAGAGCTGGAAGCGGGCAGGTAATGTGGTGTGATAGGACAGCGGGTGAACACAAGTGCTTGCTGCATGGAAGACAGGGCTTAGAAATGAGCTGTCCCCCCAGCTGCAGAGTCAAGTGCTTTTGGCCCCTCCACTTCTAGCTCATCTGCATACCAGAATGCAGTGTAGACTACGTGAGAAATATTAACAGTATTATCTGTTTGATAAACAAAAATTAATGTTTTATTTTCTTTAAAAGAAATTTTGAAAAATCTATTTATTTATTTATGGCCGCGTTGAGTCTTTGTTAGCGTGCACGGGTACTGTTCTCGAGTCGTGGCGAGCAACGGGGCTACTCTTTGTTGCAGTGCACGGGCTTCCCCTCGCGGTGGCTTCTCTTGTTGTGGCGCACCGGCTCTGGGCGCAGGGGCTTCAGTAGTTGTGGCATTCGGGCTCAGTAATTGTGGCGCACGGGCTTAGTTGCTCGGTGACATGTGGGATCTTCCCGGACCAGGGCTCGAGCCCGTGTCCCCTGCGTTGGCAGGTGGATTCTTAACCACTACGCCACCAGGGAATTCCCACCTTTTATTTTCTTGTCAGGAGATTTTACCCAGTAAGAACATGTTTAGGGGTAATTCTCTACAATGGAAGACAGGTTTTTGTTGGCAGGTACAAAGGCACCACAAACGTTGGGGGACCAACGAGTATATGGGAGGATGGGCATGCATGGTACACACATATGCATTTCTCCCCAGTTTAACGAAATCTTTTTTGTCTTGGCAAAGACTTTCGTGGAGACAATCACTTGAGAATTGGTAGTGGAATCTTTGGAGGTTTTACGTTAAATAAGGGTAAGGATGTGGGTTTTCAAAGACAAATGGCTGATGTGTAGAACTATAAAGCGGTTCGTAGTTAAGAAATAGAAGATACAGTCAACTTGTTGTTTTAGAAAGCTGTTCCAAGTTTAAGTTGTAGGCTGGGAACTGCGTTCTCTGATTCCCTGCCCCAATCTGTAAGCGAGGCTCTAGAGAAGTTATATAGCAATCTTACTCGTGAACATAGATGCAAAAATTCTACACAAAATATTGGCAAATTGAGTCTAGCAGTATGTAAAAGGAATAAGGTACCATCTAGCAATGCACATGTATAATCTTAATAGAAAGAAAGTTTGAAAAAACTGAATCTCAGTGTGGTAAGAGCTATCTACAAAAGACTATAGCAAAGGTCATACCTAATAGATGAAACCTTGGAAACATTCCCTCTTAGATGAGAAGGCAACCTCCCACACATTCCTCTCCACAAAATCTTTAGTAAAAGGTAAAAGACAAGCGATCTGGGACTTCCCTGGTGGCACAGTGGTTAAGAATCCGCCTGCCAATGTAGGGGACACGGGTTCAAGCCCTGGCCTGGGAAGATCATACATGCCGCGGAGCAACTAACCCGTGTGCCACAACTACCGAGCCTGCGTTCTAGAGCCCGCAAGCCACAACTAGTGAGCCCGCGTGCCTCAACTACTGAGCCAGCGCTGCACAACAAGAGAAGCCACTGCAACGAGAAGCCCGTGCACCACAACGAAGACCCGATGGCAGCCGAAAAAAAAAAAAAAGAACAAGTGATGTGAAGAGAGACCAGAGTCCACTTAGCTACATTTGCCACTCTCTCCTTAACTGACTGTAACTCTCCAAGACTGGTGTCTATTCCTGTGCTATGGCCGCTCCTCCAGAAAACCTGTGAAAGGGATTTTTTGAAAAGATGTACTATCTTTTTCTAATCTCTGGAAGAGTTTAAGACTATAATTTTTTCTTGAACGTTTGATAGAATTCTCTGAAGCTTCTGATCTTATGGAAAAAATTAATTACTGATTCATTTTCTTTAATGGTTAGAGGACAGTGTGGGTGTTCTACTTCTCAAGTATGTTTTGGTAAGCTATAGTTTCTTGCTCTTTTCATCTAAATTTTCAAATATATTGCAAGAAGTTTTCATAATGTCATTAAAAATCATTTTAATGAATGTACCATCTATAATGATGTCTCCTTTTATAGTCTTCCTATTGATTATATGGGTTTTCTCTTTTTGCATCAGTTCCCTTTTCCCCCAAGTCAAATGGGAGTAACACAGGTGAATGCCTGCTTATGCAATGGATTTTATTACAGAGAGGAACCCTGATTTCAGAGAACCTGAATGTTATATAGCAGTCAGTAAGTATGCCTGCCTTTTGCTCTAAAGGGGAAACTGTCTTTCTTTTCTTGTCTTTTTTTTTTTAAATTTATGGACCTTTAGTTAGTTAGTTAATTAATTAATTAATTAATTAATTTATGGCCGCATGGGGTCTTCGTTGCTGCACGCGGGCTTTCTCTAGTTGCGGTGAGCGGGGGCTACTCTTCGTTGTGGTGCACGGGCTTCTCATCGTGGTGGCTTCTCTTGTTGCGGAGCACGGGCTCTAGGCGTGCGGGCTTCAGTAGTGGTGACACGCAGGCTCAGTAGTTGTGGCTCGCAGGCTTTACAGCGCAGGCTCAGCAGTTGTGGCACACAGGCTTAATTGCTCCGTGTCATGTGGGATCTTCCCGGACCAGGGATCAAACCTGTGTCCCCTGCTTTGGCAGTCAGATTCTTAACCACTGCGCCACCAGGGAAGTCCAGAAACTATCTTTATTTTCCAAAGCTGCTTGCTAAACAAACATCCTTGAAAAGATAGTCTGGAAGAAAGAACAGTAAGTATTTCATTTACAAGTTATGCAGAAACGTGAAAGACCTGTAGAGAATTGTCTCCTAGGACTGTTTTTCTTTTGCTAGAAGTAATCCTGTGGCAGACACAGTGGCTCTGTTCCTGAATTTAGGGGGAAAGCATTCAGTCTTTCGTTATTAAGTATAATGTTAGCTGTAGATGTTTTTTTCTGTAGATGCTTTTCATCAAGCTGGGGAAGTTCTTCTCTCAGCCTTTCTTTTTCTCCTTCTTCCCCCCAACCCCCCACCCCGTGCCCCTGGCGTGCCACATGGCTTGTGGGATCATAGTTCCCCAACCAGGAATTGAACCCGGGCCCTTGGCAGTGAAAGCGTGGAGTCCTAGCCACTGAAGCGCCAGGGAATTCCCAGGGAAGCTCTTCTCTAGTACTGTTTTTCTGAGAATTTTAAAGTACGAATGAGTTTTGAATTTTGTCACATGCACTTTCTGCAATGATTGATATACAATAATGTGATTTTCCTTCTTTAGTCTGCTAATTTGGTAGATAAAATTGGTTGACTTTGGGGTGTTGAACCAGCCTTGCATTCCTGGAATGAACCCCGGTTGGTCTCAGCCTGTTCTTCCCAATCACAGAATCAAAGAGTTACTCTCCCACGAGGAAGATCCTCAAGGATGTGTGGTGCCACCTCTTCCAGTGCTTGGTACTCTGGGGGCAGGCCTCTGGGACAGCCCCTTTCCTCTGTGGGCCAACCTGATTCAGAAACAGCTGGCCACTGCTTCGGCACTTTCTCTTTCATCCAGGTCTCCTGGGGTAGCCCTCATAATCCCAACTACACCCTACCCCAACCTCTTATTGCTCAGATATGGTTCTAATCTGGAATCACAGAGCCAGCAACCCTGTGGAGGGAAAGGGACCAGGACACTGAGCCTCCCCGTCTTCACCCAAACGCTCTCCCACCTGGATAAAAATGCAGCCTGGGATGCCTCTGGCCACTTGGCAGCTATAGCCTGGTGCCTGCAATCCCCAAGTCTTTCTCCCTTGTTCTTTTATTGTTTGGTTGTGAAACCTTTTCTTCCTTTTTTTTGAATTCGTGCTGCTTGGTTTTGGGGTCTGAGTGGTTGGCTCCTCCTCATATCTGACTATAGGGGCCTGGTCAGCTGCAGCACAGCTCTCAGTAGTAGCTGGGCTCTTCCCAGGCACAAGCTGGTGGCACCTTAGTGCCAGGATGCCCTGGAAAAAATGCCAGCCTGTGCCTCAGATAGCTTCTCCTGCAGCAAGAAGTGGCTAGGTGAACATTCAGGGTAAAAATGAATGGATGAGGATATTTTAATGAAATTTCCCTGAGCACCAATGGCATTCTCTGCCCACATGGGACCAAGCTCTCCAGGAGACAGCTACCTGGTTCTGCGTCTTCACTTGGCACTAAATGCTTGAGCCTTCACTGATTATGTATCTGCTCCTTGATTATGTATGGGGATCCTTGGTAAAAATGAAGATTTATTCAGTGAATCACTTTTGTTTTTTTGGCCGTGCCACTCGGCTTGTGGGATCTTAGCTCCCCGACCAGGGATCAAACCTGGGCCGCGGCAGTGAAAGCACCGAGTCCTAACTGCTGGAATCCCCCACTGAATCACTTTAAAATAAATAAATAAATTTATGTATTTCCTTTTATTTTTGGCTGCGTTGGGTCTTTGTTGCTGCGCGCGGGCTTTTCTCTAGTTGCGGCGAGCGGGGGCTACTCTTCGTTGAAGTGCGTGCGCTTCTCATTGGGTGGCTTCTTTTGTTGCAGAGCACGGGCTCTAGGCACGCGGGCTTCAGGAGTTGTGGTACTCGGGCTCAGTAGTTGTGGCACACGGGCTGAGTTGCTCCTTGGCATGTGGGAACTTCCCGGGCCAGGGCTCGAACCCGTGTCCCCTGCATTGGCAGGTGGATTCTTAACCACTGTGCCACCAGGGACATCCCAAACCTATGACTCTTTAACACTATGTGAATTACATCCTGCACTGCCTTGTAGCAAATCACCCCCTGTAGCATTTGCATTTCAGAAAAATGGTCGCAGGCCTACAGCCTTGAGATAAACCGACCCAGTTACCGGGCTGCCTGATGCCAGCAATCACTGTTTAGAAATAATGCAGGAAGAAGAGTAATGCAAGACGTTCACTATTTTGATCCTTATCATACATGCCAGACTGCGAGCCCCACATATAAAATCTCTTCCGATTCCCGAAGGAGATGGGAGCACAGTTCTTCAGGCGCTAGCCTGCTGTGTCTTCCCTTCTGCCTGGCAGAAAAATACAGCCATCTCTCTCCCTCCAAAATCTCTGTCTCCGTATTTCTGTTCGGTATTGGTGCACAGGGAAGCTGATATTTCGGCAACACCATCATCCATCTTCTCTTGCTCTTAAGGCCGGTTGAAGATGGTCCCTTGCGGTTTCCCAAGTTAGGTTAGTGATGTGAAATTCTCCTGCCCCTGGCCCTACCTCCTTCCCTGTCCCCAGCCGCGCAGAAGGCAGTTTGCTGGTTGTCTTCCCCGATTCTTCTCCAAATAGGTTATGTTTACTCCCCAAATCCCTGAGCCAGAGGCGGGGGTGCCTACACTCCCAAACCCTGAGTGTCCACCTTCCCCTGCTGTCTGTAGTCTCTTGTGCTGTGCCTACAGTGGCACCTGGGCTGGGGAGGACGCTGCCCTTGTCTAGGTTTTTCTAAGTGTGTTACTCAAGTTCCAACCTCCAGCTTGTGAATCAACTGTGTCTCTATTTTGACCTGTAAGCAAATATTAAGCTTTGGGGTTGGGGGGAGGTCTGTAATGTGAAAAAACTTCTTGTCTTCCCTCCCCCCACATTGTTGTAAATAACTTTTTTTTTTTTTTGTGGTACCCAGGCCTCTCACTGCTGTGGCCTCTCCCGTTGCGGAGCACAGGCTCCGGACGCACAGCCTCAGCGGCCATGGCTCACGGGCTCAGCCGCTCCGCGGCATGTGGGATCTTCCCGGACCGGGGCACGAACCCGTGTCCCCTGCATTGGCAGGCGGACTCCCAACTACGGCGCCACGAGGGTAAGCCCTGTTGTAAATAACTTTTTACGGTGAAACTCCAGATTTGCACTTTTTTTTTTCTAACTGCTAAGACCATTTTCTTCCTCCTGGTGTTACTGTAACATTTGGAAAAGGAATAAATGTCGTCCCTTTAAAAAAAAGAAAAACAAAATAAAACAGACTTTCTGGTTGGACTCGGTGACTATATTCTTATCTGTCTTCTGCTCCGCCTCCTGGTGGTGGCTCTAGACCGAGCTGGAAAACTAATAAAGGAAGGCGTTTGCCAAAGCGCGGGGTTCGTGACCCTGCTTCATTTACATACCCACAGTGCATTGCACTCGGGATCTTGCCTCCTTTCAAAAGCTAGATTCTTCTATTTCTTTTGATTCCCGCTCCCGCTCGAAATCAGGATATTTTCAGAGAATTTTCTGAAATAATGGCAGGACTCACTCGTTGTGTGTGGGTAAATAGTTACCGTTGGTTCCTTGGGACTTCCAGTTAGCCGAGGACTGTGTGAGAGGTTATAACGCAATCCTGTCGTTTCCCTTGAAAACATGTAAGATTTTCGCCTTTTATTAAAGATTTCCGTGGAGAGAAACAATTCCGAGTGACGCATCAATTTTTGGAGGTCTTGTTTTTACAAGGCTAATAAGTTTGTGCAAAAAAAAGAACGTTTTGTGCTTTGGTGTGTGTCTGCTCGTAGTGTTCAACGAGCTGGCAAAGCTGTCAATGCTGTTTTCACTTTATTGTAGGCCGTTTTTGTGGTGGTGTGTGCAGATTTGTTTTTCTCGCTGGATTCTTTTCCGTGTGTTGTGTTTTCACCTTGATGGTTGGTTTGTTGGTATTCTTGCGTTGAGAAGTATCACGTCCGTGTGGTTTCGGAACCCGGCCAAGCTCCTGCCGTCAAAGCAGAGTCAAAGCGAGCTCGGGGTAATATAGGGGTGATCCGTGCTTGCGATTTCGTGGCTGTCATTCGTGGGCAGCTGGACTCCTCGGGGGGAGCAAGGTGTTATGTCATATTCCTGTGAGGTTGTCTGCAGGAAGCGAGCCTGTTGTGGACGGTGCAGCTGCTGTTCGCACAGTTGTGTGGTATTGGTCCTGGTTCGAGGAAGGCGGCACGCGGGAGTGGGACGGGGAAGAAAAGAAGCAGGCGTGAGCGAATCGCCCCCCACCCCCCTCCCCGCTTCCTTTACGCGAGGGCCCCCCCGCCCCCGCCCAGTTATAAGGAATTCAAATACTCACAGAGCTGGAGAACACACTTTGTTCCTAGGGCTTCGGGTTTTTATGTTCGCACGTTGGAGACCACCAGGCATTAAACTTGAATTGCTTCTTGTGCCCGGCACGGGGCCTGGCACAGAGCAGTCAGTCGTCCAATAGACGGTTGCTAGCTGTAGAGTAATCCCTTAACCTGGCTTTGGTTTGGTCTTCAATTCAAGTTCAGGCTTGGGCACCTTTGTTTGCAAAGGTTTTTCAAGGCAGTACGGGAGCACCTCGGGCGCGGCCCTCCCCTCTGGGACTGTGGTTCTAACTGCTGCACTTGTGTAACATGGCTTTTTTAAAAAGTTCCAAAAAATTGAAGTATAGTTGGTTGATTTCCGTATGATATATATTTATATACATACTTTCTGATGAGGTAGTTTAGCCTTAAAACTAGAACTGTTAAAAATAAGAAATCCTAGGAATTCTCTGGCGCTCTAGGAGTTAGGGCTCCACGCTTCCACTGGAGAGGGCGCGGGTTCTATCCCTGGTTGGGGAACTGAAACCCAGCAGGCCGTGCGGCGCGGCTCCCCCACAAAAAAGAGGAAACGTTCTCAAGACCATCTGAAGTTTCCAGTTTCTAATGTGGATCAAGACAGCAAGTAATTGCTGTAAATTTTAACTTTAGAAGTAAGCTTAGGGCTTTCCTGGTGGTGCAGGGGTTAAGAGTCCGCCTGCCACGGCAGAGGACACGGGTTCGAGCGCTGGTCCAGGAAGATCCCACATGCCGCGGAGCAACTAAGCCCGGGTACCACAACTACTGAGCCTGTATTCTAGAGCCTGCGTGCCCCAACTACTGAGCCCGAGTGACACAAGCACTGAAGCCCACGTGCCTAGAGCCCGTGCTCGGCAACAAGAGAAGCCACCGCAGTGAGAAGCCCGCACACCGCAACGAAGAGCAGCCCCCGCTCCACGCAACTAGAGAAAGCCCGCGCGCAGCAACGAAGAGCCAACACAGCCCCAAATAAGTACAATACATAAGTTAGACAGACAAAAAAAAGCTTATACTGCATGACAATCAAATGCAATATACAAACCTTAACTGGATCCTGAACAAACACCCCAGAACACACCAAGAAAAGGAAGGCAGGAAGAAAGGAGAAGGTACACTTTTGGTACCCTTGTGGAAATTTTAGTATGTACTCTATTTCACGTGACGCTATTCAGTTAATAATTGTATTTGTTTTCTTGCTGCTGTAACAAATTATCACACGCTTAGTGACTTAAAACAACTTCTGGAGGCCAGGAGTGAAGAATTAAGGTGTTGACAGGGCTGCATTCTTTCTAGAGGCTTCAAGGGAGAATCTGTTCCCTTGCCTTTAGAAAGCTGGCTTCATTCCTTGGCCTGTGACCCCTTCCTTGCGCTCCAAATCTCTTGCTTCTGTCGTGTCATCTCCTAACTCTGGATCCTCCTGCCGTAAAAAGACCCTCGTAATTACCTGGGGCCCACCTAGATAATCCAGGAGAATCTCCCCATCTCAAGATCCTTCATCACACCTGCAAAATCCCTTGTACCATGTGAAGTAACATATCTACAGGTTCCTGGGATTAGGATGTGGATGTATGTGGAGGCGATGACTCACACTACCACAATAATGATCTAGTAATTATGGAGGAGAACGGCCTTATTCTTAGTAGACACGTAATGTGAAATATTTAGTAGTGAACTGTCATGATATCTGAAACTTTCAAATAGCCCAGTAAAGAGAGAGAGAGAAAGAAAATGGGTCATAGGTACTCATTCTTTCAACTTTTTGTAGTTTTGAACTTTTGGAAATAAAAAGTTGGGGGAAAATATATGTATAGTAATAAATTTCATGTAACGTAGATTTGTTTTGGATATTTGTATTATACTTAAAATTTCATTTTTATTTACTTATTTTGAAAAATATTTATTTGGCTGAGCCAGGTCTTAACTGCGGCATGCATGATCTTTAGCTACGGCATGAGAACACTTAGTTGCAGCATGTGGGATCTAGGTCCCTGACCAGGGATCGAACCTGGACCCCCTGCATTGGGAGCGTGGAGTCTTAGCCCCTGGACCACCAGGGAAGTCCCCTAAGATTTCATGTTTTAAAGTTCCATTGTTATTAAAGTGTTATCGTCTTAGACCAGTGGTTTCCAGATTTTTGGATTTTCCAATTATTAAAATTTCCAAAAAATTTCTGGGGTACTGGTTTTTAAAATCATGATTCTACAAAAAGGCCATTCCAAGACTAAAAACAGTAAGAGTGACTTGACACCAAAGGACAGGACACGTCTTTCAAACAGGAAATCCATTTGGCTTTATGGAAAACATACCGATATTTCGTTAGCTTTTCTCTCCTCCCTCTGCCCAAATAGAGGAAAGCTGAGGCTCAAAAATCCCAGTTTGGGGTAAGTTAGGCTGCCTTTGACCAACAAGATCAGGGCCGGTGATGCCCTCTTGTGGCACCCTGGAGAATTACTGCCATCTGACTTCATGGCCTCTGACTTTGAGGGACAATTCCCTCCCAGGAACTCGGTCGTTCATTCATATGTGCCAGGCATTGTTCTCAGCATTTGGGACATATCAGTAATGAAAACAAATATCCCTGCCCTACTGGAGCTTACATTCAGGTGGGGAGACAGACAATAAATAAATAACACATAAATAAGTGCTATGGACAAAACAGCAGTGGTAGGCGTTGGGGGTCAGAGTATAGGGGTTGGTAGTGTGTGATGTGACTTACAAAAGGGTAACCGTCCCTGAGAAGATAACTTTGTTTTTTAAAAAAATTATCTATTTATTTGGTTGCACCGGGTCTTAGTTGCGGCAGGCGGGCTCCTTAGTTGTGGCTCGCCAGTTCCTTAGTTGTGGCGTGCACGTGGGATCTAGTTCCCTGACCAGGGATCGAACCCTGGCCCCCTGTATTGGGAGCACGGTTTCTTACCCACTGCACCACGAGGTAAGTCCTGAGAAGATACCTTTTGTGTAAAGAGTTGAAAGGAGGTCAAGGAGTGAGCCATGCAGACACCTGGGGTGAGGGTTCTAGGAATAGAACCTCTCTCACGTGTTCAGCGGAAAAGTCTGCACAAAAGCCCTAAAGCAGGAGCTTGTTTTGTCACCTTCAAGAACCACACAGCCAATGTGTCTGGAGCCCAGTGAAGAAGAGAGAGAGAGAAGTAGGAGAGAGTTCAGAAGTCATGGGAGACTAGATCACCCTGGAGGCCATAACAGTAAGGGCTTGGGCTTTACTCAGTGAAATGGAGAGCCCTGCAAGGTTCTGAGCAGAGTGACAGAATCTGAAGTTTACAAGGAGCACTCTGGCTGCTGCGTTGACAAAGAGAATGGGGCAGAAAGCGGAGTCATCTAGAGGAGAGATGATGGTGGCTTGGACCTGAGTTTCAGCAATGGAGGTAGTGAGACATAGTTGGATTCTGGATATATTTGGAAGGTAGAGTCAACAGACAGGATGGATCCAGAGGTTAAAGAGAGACATCAAGGAGAACACCACGATTTTGTTCTGAGTGGCAGGAAGGATGAGTTGCCATCAGTTGAGTTGGGGAAGATGGCGCAGGACTGGGAGGTCAGTTTTGGACACTGATGAAATATAAATCCATATTCTAAAGCGAGTCAAGGAAAATTTGAACATAAAAATTTTTCTCTGCCCTTTGGCCTCCTCTCCTCCCTCTACTGTGCATTGCAATCTGCACCATGCATCGACCAACCTCCCCATCGGCAGAAATACCTGCTCAACTCTAAAAAGCAACATTCTCTTAGTATCAATGAGATAAGTCCTTAGGAGATAACCTTCCTTCTTGATCTTGTAAGGGGCCCTGAAGACCCATGACCCATTACTTGCCTTGTAGGTGTCGATCTGGATTCTGTGAATGTCACTGTGTACGTCATTTAAGGTACAAAGCCCTGGATAACTGTGCTTTGACCTCTCACAGGCAGAACAGTTCTCGGAGCTTTCGGAGAGGCTGTTCCCGGCTTATACGCCACAATTTGGCTCGAATAAAATTTTCCATTGCTTTCTTAGATCAACTGATTAAATTATTCGTCGACAACACAATGACATAGAAATGTTTATCTGGAAATAGAAATGTGGGAGCCGTTGCACAGAAGTGGTATTTAAGGCAATGGAATCACCAGGGTGTAAACGTAGGGATGAGGCTCCAGGTCACAGAGTCCTGCCTCACTCCACCTTGAAGGAAGCTGGGTTGAAGAGGAGGAACCAGCAAAAGAGAATGAAAGGAAGCAACCGGAGAGGCAGGAGAAAAACCAGGTGGGTGTGGTGTCCTGGATGGGAGAGCGCAGGGGCCAGCAGGGAGCTGAGGTAAGGCCCGCTCCTCAGGCTGTGCCCTTGAATCTTCTACGATGTTGGTGGTCCTTCCCCTCAGACCAGCTTTTATCCTTGGTGAGCAGAGGCACCCGACCCATCGTCATGACTCTCACTAGATCTCCCTCTGCCCTCCACACACGGACACCAGATAGGTAGCAAGACCGTTTGTTTACTGAACCCTTCCCAGCCAGCTCTCCTTTTCCCCTTCTGGCGGGCAGAACCCCAGCCTCCCACCAAGGGCCAAGAGGAGTCAACCGGAGCTTGGCCCTGGCTCCTTCCTTCTGCCAGGCTTCCCTGCCACACAGCCTCGGCTTCCTGGCTTGCCTTGGAGGCTCTGTTAGTCCTTTGCTTCCACAGCCTCTTTCTGGAAGTGTGTGATGTAGGCCACCTGACCCTGATTACAATGGCCAAAGTAAAAGCTCATGGTGCTGTCGGAGAGGCCACTGAGATACAGCTCTGGGGACAGGGAGATGAGCCTGAGTCTGGGTGCCGCCCGCACCTCTGCCCCAGGCCCCCTCACACCCCACTCACCTTTGGTGACACTGACTTCTTTGGTCGCCAAGATGTCCGCCTGAATGCTGTCTATTTTCACCTCTAAGTCCTCGGCGTTGCCCTGAGGACAGGAGCACGGGGAACTGGCCTGGATGCCAGGGCAGCCTGGACTTGGAGTTGGGCGTGGGCAGATGGAGGCTGCAGGCTGCGGTCAGGCTCTTAGGCTGACTGGAAGGGCAGGAAAGGGGACGGAAGGGTGCCAGGTGGAGAAGCCCAAGCCAGGGCAGTCCCTCCCGCCGCTGGCGCCGAGGCCGATCTGTGTGTGGGGTGTACCAGGGGAGGGGCCGAGGTGACAAGTGCTATAAAAGGGGCCGGTGGGCTGTGGGAGAGCCTGGGAAGATGGCAGAGGACTGAATATTTTTGTAAAGAGAAAGGAACCCCAGACAGGCAGAGCTGGAAGCGGGCAGGTAATGTGGTGTGATAGGACAGCGGGTGAACACAAGTGCTTGCTGCATGGAAGACAGGGCTTAGAAATGAGCTGTCCCCCCAGCTGCAGAGTCAAGTGCTTTTGGCCCCTCCACTTCTAGCTCATCTGCATACCAGAATGCAGTGTAGACTACGTGAGAAATATTAACAGTATTATCTGTTTGATAAACAAAAATTAATGTTTTATTTTCTTTAAAAGAAATTTTGAAAAATCTATTTATTTATTTATGGCCGCGTTGAGTCTTTGTTAGCGTGCACGGGTACTGTTCTCGAGTCGTGGCGAGCAACGGGGCTACTCTTTGTTGCAGTGCACGGGCTTCCCCTCGCGGTGGCTTCTCTTGTTGTGGCGCACCGGCTCTGGGCGCAGGGGCTTCAGTAGTTGTGGCATTCGGGCTCAGTAATTGTGGCGCACGGGCTTAGTTGCTCGGTGACATGTGGGATCTTCCCGGACCAGGGCTCGAGCCCGTGTCCCCTGCGTTGGCAGGTGGATTCTTAACCACTACGCCACCAGGGAATTCCCACCTTTTATTTTCTTGTCAGGAGATTTTACCCAGTAAGAACATGTTTAGGGGTAATTCTCTACAATGGAAGACAGGTTTTTGTTGGCAGGTACAAAGGCACCACAAACGTTGGGGGACCAACGAGTATATGGGAGGATGGGCATGCATGGTACACACATATGCATTTCTCCCCAGTTTAACGAAATCTTTTTTGTCTTGGCAAAGACTTTCGTGGAGACAATCACTTGAGAATTGGTAGTGGAATCTTTGGAGGTTTTACGTTAAATAAGGGTAAGGATGTGGGTTTTCAAAGACAAATGGCTGATGTGTAGAACTATAAAGCGGTTCGTAGTTAAGAAATAGAAGATACAGTCAACTTGTTGTTTTAGAAAGCTGTTCCAAGTTTAAGTTGTAGGCTGGGAACTGCGTTCTCTGATTCCCTGCCCCAATCTGTAAGCGAGGCTCTAGAGAAGTTATATAGCAATCTTACTCGTGAACATAGATGCAAAAATTCTACACAAAATATTGGCAAATTGAGTCTAGCAGTATGTAAAAGGAATAAGGTACCATCTAGCAATGCACATGTATAATCTTAATAGAAAGAAAGTTTGAAAAAACTGAATCTCAGTGTGGTAAGAGCTATCTACAAAAGACTATAGCAAAGGTCATACCTAATAGATGAAACCTTGGAAACATTCCCTCTTAGATGAGAAGGCAACCTCCCACACATTCCTCTCCACAAAATCTTTAGTAAAAGGTAAAAGACAAGCGATCTGGGACTTCCCTGGTGGCACAGTGGTTAAGAATCCGCCTGCCAATGTAGGGGACACGGGTTCAAGCCCTGGCCTGGGAAGATCATACATGCCGCGGAGCAACTAACCCGTGTGCCACAACTACCGAGCCTGCGTTCTAGAGCCCGCAAGCCACAACTAGTGAGCCCGCGTGCCTCAACTACTGAGCCAGCGCTGCACAACAAGAGAAGCCACTGCAACGAGAAGCCCGTGCACCACAACGAAGACCCGATGGCAGCCGAAAAAAAAAAAAAAGAACAAGTGATGTGAAGAGAGACCAGAGTCCACTTAGCTACATTTGCCACTCTCTCCTTAACTGACTGTAACTCTCCAAGACTGGTGTCTATTCCTGTGCTATGGCCGCTCCTCCAGAAAACCTGTGAAAGGGATTTTTTGAAAAGATGTACTATCTTTTTCTAATCTCTGGAAGAGTTTAAGACTATAATTTTTTCTTGAACGTTTGATAGAATTCTCTGAAGCTTCTGATCTTATGGAAAAAATTAATTACTGATTCATTTTCTTTAATGGTTAGAGGACAGTGTGGGTGTTCTACTTCTCAAGTATGTTTTGGTAAGCTATAGTTTCTTGCTCTTTTCATCTAAATTTTCAAATATATTGCAAGAAGTTTTCATAATGTCATTAAAAATCATTTTAATGAATGTACCATCTATAATGATGTCTCCTTTTATAGTCTTCCTATTGATTATATGGGTTTTCTCTTTTTGCATCAGTTCCCTTTTCCCCCAAGTCAAATGGGAGTAACACAGGTGAATGCCTGCTTATGCAATGGATTTTATTACAGAGAGGAACCCTGATTTCAGAGAACCTGAATGTTATATAGCAGTCAGTAAGTATGCCTGCCTTTTGCTCTAAAGGGGAAACTGTCTTTCTTTTCTTGTCTTTTTTTTTTTAAATTTATGGACCTTTAGTTAGTTAGTTAATTAATTAATTAATTAATTAATTTATGGCCGCATGGGGTCTTCGTTGCTGCACGCGGGCTTTCTCTAGTTGCGGTGAGCGGGGGCTACTCTTCGTTGTGGTGCACGGGCTTCTCATCGTGGTGGCTTCTCTTGTTGCGGAGCACGGGCTCTAGGCGTGCGGGCTTCAGTAGTGGTGACACGCAGGCTCAGTAGTTGTGGCTCGCAGGCTTTACAGCGCAGGCTCAGCAGTTGTGGCACACAGGCTTAATTGCTCCGTGTCATGTGGGATCTTCCCGGACCAGGGATCAAACCTGTGTCCCCTGCTTTGGCAGTCAGATTCTTAACCACTGCGCCACCAGGGAAGTCCAGAAACTATCTTTATTTTCCAAAGCTGCTTGCTAAACAAACATCCTTGAAAAGATAGTCTGGAAGAAAGAACAGTAAGTATTTCATTTACAAGTTATGCAGAAACGTGAAAGACCTGTAGAGAATTGTCTCCTAGGACTGTTTTTCTTTTGCTAGAAGTAATCCTGTGGCAGACACAGTGGCTCTGTTCCTGAATTTAGGGGGAAAGCATTCAGTCTTTCGTTATTAAGTATAATGTTAGCTGTAGATGTTTTTTTCTGTAGATGCTTTTCATCAAGCTGGGGAAGTTCTTCTCTCAGCCTTTCTTTTTCTCCTTCTTCCCCCCAACCCTCCACCGCGTGCCCCTGGCGTGCCACATGGCTTGTGGGATCATAGTTCCCCAACCAGGAATTGAACCCGGGCCCTTGGCAGTGAAAGCGTGGAGTCCTAGCCACTGAAGCGCCAGGGAATTCCCAGGGAAGCTCTTCTCTAGTACTGTTTTTCTGAGAATTTTAAAGTACGAATGAGTTTTGAATTTTGTCACATGCACTTTCTGCAATGATTGATATACAATAATGTGATTTTCCTTCTTTAGTCTGCTAATTTGGTAGATAAAATTGGTTGACTTTGGGGTGTTGAACCAGCCTTGCATTCCTGGAATGAACCCCGGTTGGTCTCAGCCTGTTCTTCCCAATCACAGAATCAAAGAGTTACTCTCCCACGAGGAAGATCCTCAAGGATGTGTGGTGCCACCTCTTCCAGTGCTTGGTACTCTGGGGGCAGGCCTCTGGGACAGCCCCTTTCCTCTGTGGGCCAACCTGATTCAGAAACAGCTGGCCACTGCTTCGGCACTTTCTCTTTCATCCAGGTCTCCTGGGGTAGCCCTCATAATCCCAACTACACCCTACCCCAACCTCTTATTGCTCAGATATGGTTCTAATCTGGAATCACAGAGCCAGCAACCCTGTGGAGGGAAAGGGACCAGGACACTGAGCCTCCCCGTCTTCACCCAAACGCTCTCCCACCTGGATAAAAATGCAGCCTGGGATGCCTCTGGCCACTTGGCAGCTATAGCCTGGTGCCTGCAATCCCCAAGTCTTTCTCCCTTGTTCTTTTATTGTTTGGTTGTGAAACCTTTTCTTCCTTTTTTTTGAATTCGTGCTGCTTGGTTTTGGGGTCTGAGTGGTTGGCTCCTCCTCATATCTGACTATAGGGGCCTGGTCAGCTGCAGCACAGCTCTCAGTAGTAGCTGGGCTCTTCCCAGGCACAAGCTGGTGGCACCTTAGTGCCAGGATGCCCTGGAAAAAATGCCAGCCTGTGCCTCAGATAGCTTCTCCTGCAGCAAGAAGTGGCTAGGTGAACATTCAGGGTAAAAATGAATGGATGAGGATATTTTAATGAAATTTCCCTGAGCACCAATGGCATTCTCTGCCCACATGGGACCAAGCTCTCCAGGAGACAGCTACCTGGTTCTGCGTCTTCACTTGGCACTAAATGCTTGAGCCTTCACTGATTATGTATCTGCTCCTTGATTATGTATGGGGATCCTTGGTAAAAATGAAGATTTATTCAGTGAATCACTTTTGTTTTTTTGGCCGTGCCACTCGGCTTGTGGGATCTTAGCTCCCCGACCAGGGATCAAACCTGGGCCGCGGCAGTGAAAGCACCGAGTCCTAACTGCTGGAATCCCCCACTGAATCACTTTAAAATAAATAAATAAATTTATGTATTTCCTTTTATTTTTGGCTGCGTTGGGTCTTTGTTGCTGCGCGCGGGCTTTTCTCTAGTTGCGGCGAGCGGGGGCTACTCTTCGTTGAAGTGCGCGCGCTTCTCATTGGGTGGCTTCTTTTGTTGCAGAGCACGGGCTCTAGGCACGCGGGCTTCAGGAGTTGTGGTACTCGGGCTCAGTAGTTGTGGCACACGGGCTGAGTTGCTCCTTGGCATGTGGGAACTTCCCGGGCCAGGGCTCGAACCCGTGTCCCCTGCATTGGCAGGTGGATTCTTAACCACTGTGCCACCAGGGACATCCCAAACCTATGACTCTTTAACACTATGTGAATTACATCCTGCACTGCCTTGTAGCAAATCACCCCCTGTAGCATTTGCATTTCAGAAAAATGGTCGCAGGCCTACAGCCTTGAGATAAACCGACCCAGTTACCGGGCTGCCTGATGCCAGCAATCACTGTTTAGAAATAATGCAGGAAGAAGAGTAATGCAAGACGTTCACTATTTTGATCCTTATCATACATGCCAGACTGCGAGCCCCACATATAAAATCTCTTCCGATTCCCGAAGGAGATGGGAGCACAGTTCTTCAGGCGCTAGCCTGCTGTGTCTTCCCTTCTGCCTGGCAGAAAAATACAGCCATCTCTCTCCCTCCAAAATCTCTGTCTCCGTATTTCTGTTCGGTATTGGTGCACAGGGAAGCTGATATTTCGGCAACACCATCATCCATCTTCTCTTGCTCTTAAGGCCGGTTGAAGATGGTCCCTTGCGGTTTCCCAAGTTAGGTTAGTGATGTGAAATTCTCCTGCCCCTGGCCCTACCTCCTTCCCTGTCCCCAGCCGCGCAGAAGGCAGTTTGCTGGTTGTCTTCCCCGATTCTTCTCCAAATAGGTTATGTTTACTCCCCAAATCCCTGAGCCAGAGGCGGGGGTGCCTACACTCCCAAACCCTGAGTGTCCACCTTCCCCTGCTGTCTGTAGTCTCTTGTGCTGTGCCTACAGTGGCACCTGGGCTGGGGAGGACGCTGCCCTTGTCTAGGTTTTTCTAAGTGTGTTACTCAAGTTCCAACCTCCAGCTTGTGAATCAACTGTGTCTCTATTTTGACCTGTAAGCAAATATTAAGCTTTGGGGTTGGGGGGAGGTCTGTAATGTGAAAAAACTTCTTGTCTTCCCTCCCCCCACATTGTTGTAAATAACTTTTTATTTTTTTTGTGGTACCCAGGCCTCTCACTGCTGTGGCCTCTCCCGTTGCGGAGCACAGGCTCCGGACGCACAGCCTCAGCGGCCATGGCTCACGGGCTCAGCCGCTCCGCGGCATGTGGGATCTTCCCGGACCGGGGCACGAACCCGTGTCCCCTGCATCGGCAGGCGGACTCCCAACTACGGCGCCACCAGGGAAGCCCTGTTGTAAATAACTTTTTACGGCGAAACCCCAGATTTGCACTTTTTTTTTTCTAACTGCTAAGACCATTTTCTTCCTCCTGGTGTTACTGTAACATTTGGAAAAGGAATAAATGTCGTCCCTTAAAAAAAAGAAAAACAAAATAAAACAGACTTTCTGGTTGGACTCGGCGACTGTATTTCTATCTGTCTTCTGCTCCGCCCCCTGGTGGTGGCTCTAGACCGAGCAGGAAAACTAATAAAGGAAGGCGTTTGCCAAAGCGCGGGGTTCGTGACCCTGCTTCATTTACATACCCACAGTGCATTGCACTCGGGATCTTGCCTCCTTTCAAAAGCTAGATTCTTCTATTTCTTTTGATTCCCGCTCCCGCTCGAAATCAGGATATTTTCAGAGAATTTTCTGAAATAATGGCAGGACTCACTCGTTGTGTGTGGGTAAATAGTTACCGTTGGTTCCTTGGGACTTCCAGTTAGCCGAGGACTGTGTGAGAGGTTATGACTCCATTGTGAGGTTTCTCTTCAAAACGTATAAATCTTTCGCCTTTTACTAAAGATTTTCGTGGAGAGAAATAATTCAGAGTGGCTCAATTTTTGGAGGCCTTGTCTTCGCAAGGCTGATAAGTTTGTGCAAAAAGAAGAACGTTTTGTGGTTTGGTGTGTGTCTGCTGTTAGTATTCCACGCGGTGAAAAGGGTGATGCTGTTTCGACTTTGTTGTAGGCCGTTTTTGTGGTGGTGTGTTCGGGTTTGTGTTTCTCCCGGGATTCTTTTCGCTGTGTCGTGTTTTCACCTTGATAGTTGGTTTGTTGGTATTCTCGCGTTGAGAAGGGTCACGTCCCTGTGGTTTCGGAACCCGACCAAGCGCCTGCAGTCACAGCAGAGTCAAAGCGAGCTCGGTGTAATATAGGGGCGATCCGTGCTTGCGACTTTATGGCTGTCATTCGTAGGCAGCTGGACTTGCCGGGGGGGGGAGCAAGGTGTTTTGTCATGTTCCTGTGAGGTTGTCTGCAGGAAGCGAGCCTGT
>NW_028294556.1:0-70273 GCF_964341445.2 Mesoplodon mirus
ACGGGCCTCTCACTGTTGTGGCCTCTCCCTCCGCGGAGCACAGGCTCCTGATGCGCAGGCACAGTGGCCATGGCTCATGGGCCCAGACGCTCCACGGCATGTGGGATCTTCCTGGACCGGGGCATGAACCCGCGTCCCCTGCATCAGCAGGCGGACTCTCAACCACGGCGCCACCAGGGAAGCCCACAAATATTATAACATGTCAAGAAATTAATTTTTTCAATGTTAGATTTTTATAGAGAAATTCTGAAATTTTGTGAAGGGCATAATAAGAAAATCTGAATAAATAAAGATTATTTTCAAGGAAGAAAGGGCACATTTTAATAAAAATATCTCCTTACGTTAAGCTACATATTTAATAAGTTCCAATAAAATTACAAAATGAATTCTTCAGCAAATTTGATAATCTGAATCCAAAGTTCATGTAAGTCAAAATACATGAATAGCTAAGGCAATTTTTTTTATCTCCCTGAAGGACCTTCTCTCTTATTTATTTTTTTTATTTTTTTTTATTTTTTTATTTTTTATTTTTATTTTTTTTAATTTTTTGCTTTATAACAAATTTAATCAGTTATACATATACATGTTTCCATATCCCCTCCCTTTTGCGTCTCCCTCCCACTCTTTCTTTTTTCTTAAAACAACGGGAATGGAAAAAGGCTGAACATCAGGAATCAATAAAGCCATGCAAATCCAGTGTACACAAACGTTCACCTGACAGCCGTCAGAATGATCATCAGCAAAAAAAGTCTACAAAAAATAAATGCTGAATGGGTTTTAGAGAACTGTGTACCCTTTAGCTGCTGGTGGGTTGCAACCTGGTAAGAGCCAGTCGTGAGAACAGAATGGAGGTGCATTTAAGGGTAAAAATGGAGCTACCATGTGATCTGGTAGGCCCACTCATGGGCCTATCACCTGAGTAGACCAGAATCAAAAACACACAGGCTGGCAATCCTGCACTGCAGCAAGGTGTACCATAGCCAAACCTGGAAGAAACCAAAATGTGCATCAACAGAAAAATGCACCAAGAAGAAGTCGTCCATGTACACAATGGAATCTTAGCCATGAAAAAGCATGGAACAGTGCCGTTGGCACCACCATAGAAGGACCTAGCGAGAATCACCACACTGGAAGTAAGAAAGAAACCGTAAGACAGACATCCTATGACATCACTTATAGGTGTTACCTAAGAATTGATACCCATGAAATAATTTCCAAGAGAAGGACACGCATAGATTCAGAAAACCAAATTATGTTTAACCAAATGGAAAGGTGTAAGGAATGTATGAATTAGGATATGGGGGTTAACAGACATATACTAATACATAGGAAATATATAATCACAAAATACCTAAGGAATACAAAGAGAGGTCTACTCAACACTCTATAATAACATACACGGGAATGGATCCAAAGAGGAATATAGACAGATACATTGATAGGATGAACCAGAAACTGTACACCTCGGAGAATCTACATTTTGATCAAATTTCCTCTGATAATTAAATTTAAAAAGCAAACAACAATTTAGGAGATATAAGCTCTTGGGGGTTTGCACTGGCACATTGCACTCTAATTCGCAGCTTACTACCACGATTGCCACGAAAGCTCTGTGGCCCAAAATCCCAGAGTTGGAAATGTAGAAATGCTGCCGCCTTGTGGCCGTTTCCCACAAGAGCGGCTTTGAACCCACAGCTAATGGTCACTTAACATTCACAAGGATTCAGGGCTGTAAAGGACACCTGCCCTAAAAAATTGTGCGGAGGTAGGGAATGGCCAAAAAAATTCAAAAGTGTTAAATTTTTCAAGGAGATTGGATGGAGGGGTAAGTTTTACTCACTCATTTTCAAAAAAGAGGAAAATGGATAAAAGCTCAACATCAGTAATTATTACACTCATGCAAATCTAACCTCCAAAATGATTCCAACTCACACATGTCAACTACCATCAGCTGCAAGTCTACAAACATTAAATGCTGAAGGTGTTTTAGAGAACTGTGTACCCTCTAGCTGCTGGTGAGATGTAAAGTGGTGACAGCCAATAATGAGAATAGAAAGGAGCTGTGTTTAAAAGTAAAAATTGAGCCACCATTCCGTTCAGCAGGCCCACCGCTGAGACTCTCACCTGACAAGTCCAGAGTCGAGAAGGCACAGGCTTCAACAGCTGCACTGCAGGAATTTTCACAATAGCCAAGACACGGAAGCAACCAAAATGTCCATCACCATATCAGTTGAAAAAGAAGAAGTGGTCCATGTACACAATGGAATATTAGCCATGGAAAACAATGAAACACTGCTCTTTCAGGCACCATAGTTGAGCCTAGAGATAATCACAGAACATGAGGTAAGTCGGAAAGCAAAAGACATATCCTATGATATCACTTACAGGCATTATCTAACAACAGACACAAATGAACATATTTGCACAGAGAAAGACACTCACACACTTAGAAAACCAACTAGGCTTATCTAAAAGGAAAGGTGGGGGGAATGGAAAAATTAAGATTAGGGTTACCATACGTGTACAAATACCTATTAAATACACATAACAAAAAGACCGACCATATATCAAGGGAGGTCTATGGAACACTCTGCAATAATTTACATGGGAAGGGGATCTGTGCATGAATATATATATATATATATATATATATATATATATATATATATATATATATATATATATATATATATATGTTAGGCACAAATGAACCAGAGTGTGTACACCTAGGACAAACAATATTCTAATCATTGCCCCTATTAAAAAAACTAAAACAACAAACAAGAAATAATGTAACATAAACTTATGGGGTTTTCTCCTGGCACATTCCATTTTAATTTACAACCTAGGAACAGGGATTCCAGAACGGCTCTGCTGCCCTAGTAACGAGATTTGTGAATGGAGAAATGCTGCCGCCTAGTGGCTGCTTACCACAACAGCAGCTTTAAACCCAGTGCTAATGGTCACTAAATATTCACACTCATTACAGGCCTGTGAATGACACCTGCCCTCAAAAACAATCCTGGGAGCGAATATTGACCAAAAAATTCAATTTTGAGGGCAACCTTTCAAGAAGACAATTTCAAGAGGTTAATTGTATTCTACGTGTTTTTCATTTGTTCATTAACAGAAATTTTAAAAGGTGTGGAAAAATGAACCTTAGAAAGAATTAAGGACATGCAAATCCAAATTACAAAAATCCTATCAGCTCACAACAGTCAGAATGACCATCAGCAAAAATTCTGCAAACAATAAATGCTGAAGGGGTTGTGGAAAAATGCCTAGGCTTGGTTCAACGTGGGACATGCTAAGAGCCAGTAAGGAAAACACAAAGGAGGTGCATTGAAAAGGTAAGTACTGAGCTACCATTCAATCAAGCATGCCCACTGCTGGCCCTATCGCCTGAGAGGATGAGAATCAAAAAGACACAGGCTGGACTTCACTGGTGGCGCAGTGGTTGAGAGTCCGCCGCCGAAGCAGGGGACACGGGTTTATGCCCCGGTTCGGGAAAATCACACATGCCGTGGAGCGGCTGGTCCCGTGAGCTATGGCTGCTGGGCCTGTGCGTCCAGAGCCTGTGCTCTGCAATCGGAGTGGCCATGGCAGTGAGTGGCCTACGTACTGCAAAACAAGAAAAAAACAGCCTGGCAATCCTGCCCTCCAGCAATATTTATCATAGCCAAAACTTGGAAGCTACGAAAATGTCCATCAACAGAGGAATGCACAAAGAAGAAGTGGTCCATGTACACAATGGAATATGACTCCAATAAAAAAATATAAACTCAATCTAGAAAACAAACAAAAGTAAAAAAAAAAAAACACATCACCTTTGGGGGTTTATCCAGGCACATTCCACCCTAATTTATAACCGAGAAATACCACTGCAAGGTAGTCTGTTTCCCTAGTTAAAAGCTTGTGAAAAGCAGAAATGCTGCCACCCTCTGGCAGTGACCTGCAACAGCAGCTTTAAAAACTGTGCTAAGGGTCACTTCATATGCACCAGTACTGGAGGGCTGTAAATGAAACCTGCCCTCAGAATGTCATTAGGGAGGTAATGGCCAAAATATTTCTAAATGTCACACATACTTCACAAAAACAATTGGAAGAGGTAAGCTCTACTCACAGTTTGATTAAAAAAAGGACATGCCAGAAAGCTCAATTTCAATGGATTATGAGACGAATGCAAATCCAACCACAAACATATAGCAGCTCACACTTGTCAGAATAAACTTCAGCAAAAAAAAAAACTACAAACAATAAATGCTGAAGGTGTTGTGCAGAAGTGCATACCCTCAACTTTAAGTGGGATGTGACCTGGTAAGAGCCACTAACGAGAACAGAATGGAGGTGCTTTTACTACGTAAATATTTTTCTACCATATGATCCAGCAGGCCCACTCCTGGGCCTATAACCTAAGAAGACAGAATTGGAAAGACACAGGGAGGCGAATGTGCATTGCCGCAGCATTACAATTGCCAAGTCATGGAAGCAACCAAAAAGTCCATCAACATATGAGTGGACAAAGAAAACTGGTACATGTACAGACGGAGTATTGGCCAAGGAAAAAAAGGACACGATGTCATTTGCAGCACTGTAGATGAGTCTAGAGGCAATCACACAACGTGTAGTATGTCAGAAAGAGAAAGACACATATCGTATGATATCACTTTTAGGTATTACCTATAAATGGATACCAGTGAAGATATTTCCACAGAGAAGGGCAACCACTGATTCATTCAACAAACTTATGGTTCACCAATGGAAATTTGTGAGGATTGGATACATTAGGATATTGGGGTTAACAGACATATACAAACACAGGTGAAATATATCATCACCAAAGACCTACGGAATACCAAGAGAAGACTACTCAACATCCTGTCATAACGTACATGGGAAAAGGATTCCAGGAAGAATAGACATATGTTTATGTGTAAAAGAACCACATCTTGCACACCTAGAACAAGCCAAACTTTGTAATCAAACTTGCTGTGATAAAAATAAAAATTAAATTAAATAAACGAACAAGAAGTAGTGAGACATATACTTAAGGGGCTTTTCCCTGGCACACGCCATTCTAAATTACAACCTAGAACACAACTTCCATTGAGGCTCTGTTGCCCTAGTAACCAGATTTGGTAAAGTAGAACAGCTGCCACCTTGTGGGCGTTTCACACGACAGCAGCTTTAATCCCAGCGTTAATGGTCAGTTGATATTCAAAATAATTGCAGGCCTGTAAATCACACCTGCACTGAAAACAAATCCTGGGGTCGTATATCGACCAAAAAAATTCAAAGGCATCCATATTTCAAACAGACAGTTTCAAGAGGCATAATTTATGCACATTTGTCTTCTGTTTCTTTTTCTTTCTTTCTTTTTTCTTTTTTTTCAGCTTTCAAACTACTATTTATTTAATCATGTGTTCATTCTACAGATAATTTTTAAAGTGTCTACTATGTACTAATTGCAAGTTAGGTCCCAGGATTACAGCAGTGAGTTAAACAGATAAAATCCCCGGACCTTATGGAACTTAAAGCCTAGTGGGTGACTCGGTCAATAATCCACTTCATAGATAACTACGTAGTTATAATACAGGGTACAGTGAGAGGGCTAACAAAGGGCTCTAATTTAGGCTGGAGTTCAGAGAGGTTCCCCATGAAGAAATGATAGTTTACTTCTCAGGTACTTAATAAACAAAAGTGGTAAAATTAAATGGAAGTGTTTAAATGAACAGAGTTAGGTACCACTTTTAATTACATACATACATATACACACACATAAAATAGATCCCAACTTTCTAAATAAATTATAAGTAAATTGAACGCAAAATTTGTTAATAATGATAAAGTAGTACATATTCCAGAAATAAAGTCACGATGAGTAGCAAAAAAATCTAGGTACTGTTAATGTTATCACATTAATACATGTTTTAATGGTGATTTCAATGGCTATAGAAAAGGCATCTATGAAAAAAAACTGCTTAGTAAATTAGTAAAATAAGGAAATTCCTTAACCTAACGAGAGAAGGATTTTTTAAAGATCCTTTAGCAAATATATTTAATGATAAAACTTTAAAGTTAAAGTTTGGAGACCACAACTATTGCACATTGTTCTATAAGTCCTAGTCAATAGAATAAGAAAAGAATAAGCAGTGTAAGAATTAGAGAATGTGTCAGATAGACTGCACATCAGTCAATCTGTTGTGGTTTGGAAATTTAAAATGTTAACCACATTGCCCACTTCTGAAAGGAAGAGAAAGTTTGTCATTATTTGCAAATGATATGATAATCTTATCAAAATCAAGGCAAGGAATGGAAAAACTATGAATAAGATAATTCAGCAGAAATTTCCGGTAAGATAAAAAGTCAGCATAACAACTCAAAAGTATTTCTTTTACCAATTTTTTTTATACCAAGTCAATCTCAAGAGCAGCAAATATAATAAATACTTTTTTTTTTTTTGCGGTACACGGGCCTCTCACTGTTGTGGCCTCTCCCTCCGCGGAGCACAGGCTCCTGATGCGCAGGCACAGTGGCCATGGCTCATGGGCCCAGACGCTCCACGGCATGTGGGATCTTCCTGGACCGGGGCATGAACCCGCGTCCCCTGCATCAGCAGGCGGACTCTCAACCATGGCGCCACCAGGGAAGCCCACAAATATTATAACATGTCAAGAAATTAATTTTTTCAATGTTAGATTTTTATAGAGAAATTCTGAAATTTTGTGAAGGGCATAATAAGAAAATCTGAATAAATAAAGATTATTTTCAAGGAAGAAAGGGCACATTTTAATAAAAATATCTCCTTACGTTAAGCTACATATTTAATAAGTTCCAATAAAATTACAAAATGAATTCTTCAGCAAATTTGATAATCTGAATCCAAAGTTCATGTAAGTCAAAATACATGAATAGCTAAGGCAATTTTTTTTATCTCCCTGAAGGACCTTCTCTCTTATTTATTTTTTTTATTTTTTTTTATTTTTTTATTTTTTATTTTTATTTTTTTTAATTTTTTGCTTTATAACAAATTTAATCAGTTATACATATACATGTTTCCATATCCCCTCCCTTTTGCGTCTCCCTCCCACTCTTTCTTTTTTCTTAAAACAACGGGAATGGAAAAAGGCTGAACATCAGGAATCAATAAAGCCATGCAAATCCAGTGTACACAAACGTTCACCTGACAGCCGTCAGAATGATCATCAGCAAAAAAAGTCTACAAAAAATAAATGCTGAATGGGTTTTAGAGAACTGTGTACCCTTTAGCTGCTGGTGGGTTGCAACCTGGTAAGAGCCAGTCGTGAGAACAGAATGGAGGTGCATTTAAGGGTAAAAATGGAGCTACCATGTGATCTGGTAGGCCCACTCATGGGCCTATCACCTGAGTAGACCAGAATCAAAAACACACAGGCTGGCAATCCTGCACTGCAGCAAGGTGTACCATAGCCAAACCTGGAAGAAACCAAAATGTGCATCAACAGAAAAATGCACCAAGAAGAAGTCGTCCATGTACACAATGGAATCTTAGCCAGGAAAAAGCATGGAACAGTGCCGTTGGCACCACCATAGAAGGACCTAGCGAGAATCACCACACTGGAAGTAAGAAAGAAACCGTAAGACAGACATCCTATGACATCACTTATAGGTGTTACCTAAGAATTGATACCCATGAAATAATTTCCAAGAGAAGGACACGCATAGATTCAGAAAACCAAATTATGTTTAACCAAATGGAAAGGTGTAAGGAATGTATGAATTAGGATATGGGGGTTAACAGACATATACTAATACATAGGAAATATATAATCACAAAATACCTAAGGAATACAAAGAGAGGTCTACTCAACACTCTATAATAACATACACGGGAATGGATCCAAAGAGGAATATAGACAGATACATTGATAGGATGAACCAGAAACTGTACACCTCGGAGAATCTACATTTTGATCAAATTTCCTCTGATAATTAAATTTAAAAAGCAAACAACAATTTAGGAGATATAAGCTCTTGGGGGTTTGCACTGGCACATTGCACTCTAATTCGCAGCTTACTACCACGATTGCCACGAAAGCTCTGTGGCCCAAAATCCCAGAGTTGGAAATGTAGAAATGCTGCCGCCTTGTGGCCGTTTCCCACAAGAGCGGCTTTGAACCCACAGCTAATGGTCACTTAACATTCACAAGGATTCAGGGCTGTAAAGGACACCTGCCCTAAAAAATTGTGCGGAGGTAGGGAATGGCCAAAAAAATTCAAAAGTGTTAAATTTTTCAAGGAGATTGGATGGAGGGGTAAGTTTTACTCACTCATTTTCAAAAAAGAGGAAAATGGATAAAAGCTCAACATCAGTAATTATTACACTCATGCAAATCTAACCTCCAAAATGATTCCAACTCACACATGTCAACTACCATCAGCTGCAAGTCTACAAACATTAAATGCTGAAGGTGTTTTAGAGAACTGTGTACCCTCTAGCTGCTGGTGAGATGTAAAGTGGTGACAGCCAATAATGAGAATAGAAAGGAGCTGTGTTTAAAAGTAAAAATTGAGCCACCATTCCGTTCAGCAGGCCCACCGCTGAGACTCTCACCTGACAAGTCCAGAGTCGAGAAGGCACAGGCTTCAACAGCTGCACTGCAGGAATTTTCACAATAGCCAAGACACGGAAGCAACCAAAATGTCCATCACCATATCAGTTGAAAAAGAAGAAGTGGTCCATGTACACAATGGAATATTAGCCATGGAAAACAATGAAACACTGCTCTTTCAGGCACCATAGTTGAGCCTAGAGATAATCACAGAACATGAGGTAAGTCGGAAAGCAAAAGACATATCCTATGATATCACTTACAGGCATTATCTAACAACAGACACAAATGAACATATTTGCACAGAGAAAGACACTCACACACTTAGAAAACCAACTAGGCTTATCTAAAAGGAAAGGTGGGGGGAATGGAAAAATTAAGATTAGGGTTACCATACGTGTACAAATACCTATTAAATACACATAACAAAAAGACCGACCATATAGCAAGGGAGGTCTATGGAACACTCTGCAATAATTTACATGGGAAGGGGATCTGTGCATGAATATATATATATATATATATATATATATATATATATATATATATATATATATATATATATATATGTTAGGCACAAATGAACCAGAGTGTGTACACCTAGGACAAACAATATTCTAATCATTGCCCCTATTAAAAAAACTAAAACAACAAACAAGAAATAATGTAACATAAACTTATGGGGTTTTCTCCTGGCACATTCCATTTTAATTTACAACCTAGGAACAGGGATTCCAGAACGGCTCTGCTGCCCTAGTAACGAGATTTGTGAATGGAGAAATGCTGCCGCCTAGTGGCTGCTTACCACAACAGCAGCTTTAAACCCAGTGCTAATGGTCACTAAATATTCACACTCATTACAGGCCTGTGAATGACACCTGCCCTCAAAAACAATCCTGGGAGCGAATATTGACCAAAAAATTCAATTTTGAGGGCAACCTTTCAAGAAGACAATTTCAAGAGGTTAATTGTATTCTACGTTTTTTTCATTTGTTCATTAACAGAAATTTTAAAAGGTGTGGAAAAATGAACCTTAGAAAGAATTAAGGACATGCAAATCCAAATTACAAAAATCCTATCAGCTCACAACAGTCAGAATGACCATCAGCAAAAATTCTGCAAACAATAAATGCTGAAGGGGTTGTGGAAAAATGCCTAGGCTTGGTTCAACGTGGGACATGCTAAGAGCCAGTAAGGAAAACACAAAGGAGGTGCATTGAAAAGGTAAGTACTGAGCTACCATTCAATCAAGCATGCCCACTGCTGGCCCTATCGCCTGAGAGGATGAGAATCAAAAAGACACAGGCTGGACTTCACTGGTGGCGCAGTGGTTGAGAGTCCGCCGCCGAAGCAGGGGACACGGGTTTATGCCCCGGTTCGGGAAAATCACACATGCCGTGGAGCGGCTGGTCCCGTGAGCTATGGCTGCTGGGCCTGTGCGTCCAGAGCCTGTGCTCTGCAATCGGAGTGGCCATGGCAGTGAGTGGCCTACGTACTGCAAAACAAGAAAAAAACAGCCTGGCAATCCTGCCCTCCAGCAATATTTATCATAGCCAAAACTTGGAAGCTACGAAAATGTCCATCAACAGAGGAATGCACAAAGAAGAAGTGGTCCATGTACACAATGGAATATGACTCCAATAAAAAAATATAAACTCAATCTAGAAAACAAACAAAAGTAAAAAAAAAAAAACACATCACCTTTGGGGGTTTATCCAGGCACATTCCACCCTAATTTATAACCGAGAAATACCACTGCAAGGTAGTCTGTTTCCCTAGTTAAAAGCTTGTGAAAAGCAGAAATGCTGCCACCCTCTGGCAGTGACCTGCAACAGCAGCTTTAAAAACTGTGCTAAGGGTCACTTCATATGCACCAGTACTGGAGGGCTGTAAATGAAACCTGCCCTCAGAATGTCATTAGGGAGGTAATGGCCAAAATATTTCTAAATGTCACACATACTTCACGAAAACAATTGGAAGAGGTAAGCTCTACTCACAGTTTGAATAAAAAAAGGACATGCCAGAAAGCTCAATTTCAATGGATTATGAGACGAATGCAAATCCAACCACAAACATATAGCAGCTCACACTTGTCAGAATAAACTTCAGCAAAAAAAAAAACTACAAACAATAAATGCTGAAGGTGTTGTGCAGAAGTGCATACCCTCAACTTTAAGTGGGATGTGACCTGGTAAGAGCCACTAACGAGAACAGAATGGAGGTGCTTTTACTACGTAAATATTTTTCTACCATATGATCCAGCAGGCCCACTCCTGGGCCTATAACCTAAGAAGACAGAATTGGAAAGACACAGGGAGGCGAATGTGCATTGCCGCAGCATTACAATTGCCAAGTCATGGAAGCAACCAAAAAGTCCATCAACATATGAGTGGACAAAGAAAACTGGTACATGTACAGACGGAGTATTGGACAAGGAAAAAAAGGACACGATGTCATTTGCAGCACTGTAGATGAGTCTAGAGGCAATCACACAACGTGTAGTATGTCAGAAAGAGAAAGACACATATCGTATGATATCACTTTTAGGTATTACCTATAAATGGATACCAGTGAAGATATTTCCACAGAGAAGGGCAACCACTGATTCATTCAACAAACTTATGGTTCACCAATGGAAATTTGTGAGGATTGGATACATTAGGATATTGGGGTTAACAGACATATACAAACACAGGTGAAATATATCATCACCAAAGACCTACGGAATACCAAGAGAAGACTACTCAACATCCTGTCATAACGTACATGGGAAAAGGATTCCAGGAAGAATAGACATATGTTTATGTGTAAAAGAACCACATCTTGCACACCTAGAACAAGCCAAACTTTGTAATCAAACTTGCTGTGATAAAAATAAAAATTAAATTAAATAAACGAACAAGAAGTAGTGAGACATATACTTAAGGGGCTTTTCCCTGGCACACGCCATTCTAAATTACAACCTAGAACACAACTTCCATTGAGGCTCTGTTGCCCTAGTAACCAGATTTGGTAAAGTAGAACAGCTGCCACCTTGTGGGCGTTTCACACGACAGCAGCTTTAATCCCAGCGTTAATGGTCAGTTGATATTCAAAATAATTGCAGGCCTGTAAATCACACCTGCACTGAAAACAAATCCTGGGGTCGTATATCGACCAAAAAAATTCAAAGGCATCCATATTTCAAACCGACAGTTTCAAGAGGCATAATTTATGCACATTTGTCTTCTGTTTCTTTTTCTTTCTTTCTTTTTTCTTTTTTTTCAGCTTTCAAACTACTATTTATTTAATCATGTGTTCATTCTACAGATAATTTTTAAAGTGTCTACTATGTACTAATTGCAAGTTAGGTCCCAGGATTACAGCAGTGAGTTAAACAGATAAAATCCCCGGACCTTATGGAACTTAAAGCCTAGTGGGTGACTCGGTCAATAATCCACTTCATAGATAACTACGTAGTTATAATACAGGGTACAGTGAGAGGGCTAACAAAGGGCTCTAATTTAGGCTGGAGTTCAGAGAGGTTCCCCATGAAGAAATGATAGTTTACTTCTCAGGTACTTAATAAACAAAAGTGGTAAAATTAAATGGAAGTGTTTAAATGAACAGAGTTAGGTACCACTTTTAATTACATACATACATATACACACACATAAAATAGATCCCAACTTTCTAAATAAATTATAAGTAAATTGAACGCAAAATTTGTTAATAATGATAAAGTAGTACATATTCCAGAAATAAAGTCATGATGAGTAGCAAAAAAATCTAGGTACTGTTAATGTTATCACATTAATACATGTTTTAATGGTGATTTCAATGGCTATAGAAAAGGCATCTATGAAAAAAAACTGCTTAGTAAATTAGTAAAATAAGGAAATTCCTTAACCTAACGAGAGAAGGATTTTTTAAAGATCCTTTAGCAAATATATTTAATGATAAAACTTTAAAGTTAAAGTTTGGAGACCACAACTATTGCACATTGTTCTATAAGTCCTAGTCAATAGAATAAGAAAAGAATAAGCAGTGTAAGAATTAGAGAATGTGTCAGATAGACTGCACATCAGTCAATCTGTTGTGGTTTGGAAATTTAAAATGTTAACCACATTGCCCACTTCTGAAAGGAAGAGAAAGTTTGTCATTATTTGCAAATGATATGATAATCTTATCAAAATCAAGGCAAGGAATGGAAAAACTATGAATAAGATAATTCAGCAGAAATTTCCGGTAAGATAAAAAGTCAGCATAACAACTCAAAAGTATTTCTTTTACCAATTTTTTTTATACCAAGTCAATCTCAAGAGCAGCAAATATAATAAATACTTTTTTTTTTTTTGCGGTACACGGGCCTCTCACTGTTGTGGCCTCTCCCTCCGCGGAGCACAGGCTCCTGATGCGCAGGCACAGTGGCCATGGCTCATGGGCCCAGACGCTCCACGGCATGTGGGATCTTCCTGGACCGGGGCATGAACCCGCGTCCCCTGCATCAGCAGGCGGACTCTCAACCACGGCGCCACCAGGGAAGCCCACAAATATTATAACATGTCAAGAAATTAATTTTTTCAATGTTAGATTTTTATAGAGAAATTCTGAAATTTTGTGAAGGGCATAATAAGAAAATCTGAATAAATAAAGATTATTTTCAAGGAAGAAAGGGCACATTTTAATAAAAATATCTCCTTACGTTAAGCTACATATTTAATAAGTTCCAATAAAATTACAAAATGAATTCTTCAGCAAATTTGATAATCTGAATCCAAAGTTCATGTAAGTCAAAATACATGAATAGCTAAGGCAATTTTTTTTATCTCCCTGAAGGACCTTCTCTCTTATTTATTTTTTTTATTTTTTTTTATTTTTTTATTTTTTATTTTTATTTTTTTTAATTTTTTGCTTTATAACAAATTTAATCAGTTATACATATACATGTTTCCATATCCCCTCCCTTTTGCGTCTCCCTCCCACTCTTTCTTTTTTCTTAAAACAACGGGAATGGAAAAAGGCTGAACATCAGGAATCAATAAAGCCATGCAAATCCAGTGTACACAAACGTTCACCTGACAGCCGTCAGAATGATCATCAGCAAAAAAAGTCTACAAAAAATAAATGCTGAATGGGTTTTAGAGAACTGTGTACCCTTTAGCTGCTGGTGGGTTGCAACCTGGTAAGAGCCAGTCGTGAGAACAGAATGGAGGTGCATTTAAGGGTAAAAATGGAGCTACCATGTGATCTGGTAGGCCCACTCATGGGCCTATCACCTGAGTAGACCAGAATCAAAAACACACAGGCTGGCAATCCTGCACTGCAGCAAGGTGTACCATAGCCAAACCTGGAAGAAACCAAAATGTGCATCAACAGAAAAATGCACCAAGAAGAAGTCGTCCATGTACACAATGGAATCTTAGCCATGAAAAAGCATGGAACAGTGCCGTTGGCACCACCATAGAAGGACCTAGCGAGAATCACCACACTGGAAGTAAGAAAGAAACCGTAAGACAGACATCCTATGACATCACTTATAGGTGTTACCTAAGAATTGATACCCATGAAATAATTTCCAAGAGAAGGACACGCATAGATTCAGAAAACCAAATTATGTTTAACCAAATGGAAAGGTGTAAGGAATGTATGAATTAGGATATGGGGGTTAACAGACATATACTAATACATAGGAAATATATAATCACAAAATACCTAAGGAATACAAAGAGAGGTCTACTCAACACTCTATAATAACATACACGGGAATGGATCCAAAGAGGAATATAGACAGATACATTGATAGGATGAACCAGAAACTGTACACCTCGGAGAATCTACATTTTGATCAAATTTCCTCTGATAATTAAATTTAAAAAGCAAACAACAATTTAGGAGATATAAGCTCTTGGGGGTTTGCACTGGCACATTGCACTCTAATTCGCAGCTTACTACCACGATTGCCACGAAAGCTCTGTGGCCCAAAATCCCAGAGTTGGAAATGTAGAAATGCTGCCGCCTTGTGGCCGTTTCCCACAAGAGCGGCTTTGAACCCACAGCTAATGGTCACTTAACATTCACAAGGATTCAGGGCTGTAAAGGACACCTGCCCTAAAAAATTGTGCGGAGGTAGGGAATGGCCAAAAAAATTCAAAAGTGTTAAATTTTTCAAGGAGATTGGATGGAGGGGTAAGTTTTACTCACTCATTTTCAAAAAAGAGGAAAATGGATAAAAGCTCAACATCAGTAATTATTACACTCATGCAAATCTAACCTCCAAAATGATTCCAACTCACACATGTCAACTACCATCAGCTGCAAGTCTACAAACATTAAATGCTGAAGGTGTTTTAGAGAACTGTGTACCCTCTAGCTGCTGGTGAGATGTAAAGTGGTGACAGCCAATAATGAGAATAGAAAGGAGCTGTGTTTAAAAGTAAAAATTGAGCCACCATTCCGTTCAGCAGGCCCACCGCTGAGACTCTCACCTGACAAGTCCAGAGTCGAGAAGGCACAGGCTTCAACAGCTGCACTGCAGGAATTTTCACAATAGCCAAGACACGGAAGCAACCAAAATGTCCATCACCATATCAGTTGAAAAAGAAGAAGTGGTCCATGTACACAATGGAATATTAGCCATGGAAAACAATGAAACACTGCTCTTTCAGGCACCATAGTTGAGCCTAGAGATAATCACAGAACATGAGGTAAGTCGGAAAGCAAAAGACATATCCTATGATATCACTTACAGGCATTATCTAACAACAGACACAAATGAACATATTTGCACAGAGAAAGACACTCACACACTTAGAAAACCAACTAGGCTTATCTAAAAGGAAAGGTGGGGGGAATGGAAAAATTAAGATTAGGGTTACCATACGTGTACAAATACCTATTAAATACACATAACAAAAAGACCGACCATATAGCAAGGGAGGTCTATGGAACACTCTGCAATAATTTACATGGGAAGGGGATCTGTGCATGAATATATATATATATATATATATATATATATATATATATATATATATATATATATATATATATATATATATATATATGTTAGGCACAAATGAACCAGAGTGTGTACACCTAGGACAAACAATATTCTAATCATTGCCCCTATTAAAAAAACTAAAACAACAAACAAGAAATAATGTAACATAAACTTATGGGGTTTTCTCCTGGCACATTCCATTTTAATTTACAACCTAGGAACAGGGATTCCAGAACGGCTCTGCTGCCCTAGTAACGAGATTTGTGAATGGAGAAATGCTGCCGCCTAGTGGCTGCTTACCACAACAGCAGCTTTAAACCCAGTGCTAATGGTCACTAAATATTCACACTCATTACAGGCCTGTGAATGACACCTGCCCTCAAAAACAATCCTGGGAGCGAATATTGACCAAAAAATTCAATTTTGAGGGCAACCTTTCAAGAAGACAATTTCAAGAGGTTAATTGTATTCTACGTGTTTTTCATTTGTTCATTAACAGAAATTTTAAAAGGTGTGGAAAAATGAACCTTAGAAAGAATTAAGGACATGCAAATCCAAATTACAAAAATCCTATCAGCTCACAACAGTCAGAATGACCATCAGCAAAAATTCTGCAAACAATAAATGCTGAAGGGGTTGTGGAAAAATGCCTAGGCTTGGTTCAACGTGGGACATGCTAAGAGCCAGTAAGGAAAACACAAAGGAGGTGCATTGAAAAGGTAAGTACTGAGCTACCATTCAATCAAGCATGCCCACTGCTGGCCCTATCGCCTGAGAGGATGAGAATCAAAAAGACACAGGCTGGACTTCACTGGTGGCGCAGTGGTTGAGAGTCCGCCGCCGAAGCAGGGGACACGGGTTTATGCCCCGGTTCGGGAAAATCACACATGCCGTGGAGCGGCTGGTCCCGTGAGCTATGGCTGCTGGGCCTGTGCGTCCAGAGCCTGTGCTCTGCAATCGGAGTGGCCATGGCAGTGAGTGGCCTACGTACTGCAAAACAAGAAAAAAACAGCCTGGCAATCCTGCCCTCCAGCAATATTTATCATAGCCAAAACTTGGAAGCTACGAAAATGTCCATCAACAGAGGAATGCACAAAGAAGAAGTGGTCCATGTACACAATGGAATATGACTCCAATAAAAAAATATAAACTCAATCTAGAAAACAAACAAAAGTAAAAAAAAAAAAACACATCACCTTTGGGGGTTTATCCAGGCACATTCCACCCTAATTTATAACCGAGAAATACCACTGCAAGGTAGTCTGTTTCCCTAGTTAAAAGCTTGTGAAAAGCAGAAATGCTGCCACCCTCTGGCAGTGACCTGCAACAGCAGCTTTAAAAACTGTGCTAAGGGTCACTTCATATGCACCAGTACTGGAGGGCTGTAAATGAAACCTGCCCTCAGAATGTCATTAGGGAGGTAATGGCCAAAATATTTCTAAATGTCACACATACTTCACAAAAACAATTGGAAGAGGTAAGCTCTACTCACAGTTTGATTAAAAAAAGGACATGCCAGAAAGCTCAATTTCAATGGATTATGAGACGAATGCAAATCCAACCACAAACATATAGCAGCTCACACTTGTCAGAATAAACTTCAGCAAAAAAAAAAACTACAAACAATAAATGCTGAAGGTGTTGTGCAGAAGTGCATACCCTCAACTTTAAGTGGGATGTGACCTGGTAAGAGCCACTAACGAGAACAGAATGGAGGTGCTTTTACTACGTAAATATTTTTCTACCATATGATCCAGCAGGCCCACTCCTGGGCCTATAACCTAAGAAGACAGAATTGGAAAGACACAGGGAGGCGAATGTGCATTGCCGCAGCATTACAATTGCCAAGTCATGGAAGCAACCAAAAAGTCCATCAACATATGAGTGGACAAAGAAAACTGGTACATGTACAGACGGAGTATTGGCCAAGGAAAAAAAGGACACGATGTCATTTGCAGCACTGTAGATGAGTCTAGAGGCAATCACACAACGTGTAGTATGTCAGAAAGAGAAAGACACATATCGTATGATATCACTTTTAGGTATTACCTATAAATGGATACCAGTGAAGATATTTCCACAGAGAAGGGCAACCACTGATTCATTCAACAAACTTATGGTTCACCAATGGAAATTTGTGAGGATTGGATACATTAGGATATTGGGGTTAACAGACATATACAAACACAGGTGAAATATATCATCACCAAAGACCTACGGAATACCAAGAGAAGACTACTCAACATCCTGTCATAACGTACATGGGAAAAGGATTCCAGGAAGAATAGACATATGTTTATGTGTAAAAGAACCACATCTTGCACACCTAGAACAAGCCAAACTTTGTAATCAAACTTGCTGTGATAAAAATAAAAATTAAATTAAATAAACGAACAAGAAGTAGTGAGACATATACTTAAGGGGCTTTTCCCTGGCACACGCCATTCTAAATTACAACCTAGAACACAACTTCCATTGAGGCTCTGTTGCCCTAGTAACCAGATTTGGTAAAGTAGAACAGCTGCCACCTTGTGGGCGTTTCACACGACAGCAGCTTTAATCCCAGCGTTAATGGTCAGTTGATATTCAAAATAATTGCAGGCCTGTAAATCACACCTGCACTGAAAACAAATCCTGGGGTCGTATATCGACCAAAAAAATTCAAAGGCATCCATATTTCAAACAGACAGTTTCAAGAGGCATAATTTATGCACATTTGTCTTCTGTTTCTTTTTCTTTCTTTCTTTTTTCTTTTTTTTCAGCTTTCAAACTACTATTTATTTAATCATGTGTTCATTCTACAGATAATTTTTAAAGTGTCTACTATGTACTAATTGCAAGTTAGGTCCCAGGATTACAGCAGTGAGTTAAACAGATAAAATCCCCGGACCTTATGGAACTTAAAGCCTAGTGGGTGACTCGGTCAATAATCCACTTCATAGATAACTACGTAGTTATAATACAGGGTACAGTGAGAGGGCTAACAAAGGGCTCTAATTTAGGCTGGAGTTCAGAGAGGTTCCCCATGAAGAAATGATAGTTTACTTCTCAGGTACTTAATAAACAAAAGTGGTAAAATTAAATGGAAGTGTTTAAATGAACAGAGTTAGGTACCACTTTTAATTACATACATACATATACACACACATAAAATAGATCCCAACTTTCTAAATAAATTATAAGTAAATTGAACGCAAAATTTGTTAATAATGATAAAGTAGTACATATTCCAGAAATAAAGTCACGATGAGTAGCAAAAAAATCTAGGTACTGTTAATGTTATCACATTAATACATGTTTTAATGGTGATTTCAATGGCTATAGAAAAGGCATCTATGAAAAAAAACTGCTTAGTAAATTAGTAAAATAAGGAAATTCCTTAACCTAACGAGAGAAGGATTTTTTAAAGATCCTTTAGCAAATATATTTAATGATAAAACTTTAAAGTTAAAGTTTGGAGACCACAACTATTGCACATTGTTCTATAAGTCCTAGTCAATAGAATAAGAAAAGAATAAGCAGTGTAAGAATTAGAGAATGTGTCAGATAGACTGCACATCAGTCAATCTGTTGTGGTTTGGAAATTTAAAATGTTAACCACATTGCCCACTTCTGAAAGGAAGAGAAAGTTTGTCATTATTTGCAAATGATATGATAATCTTATCAAAATCAAGGCAAGGAATGGAAAAACTATGAATAAGATAATTCAGCAGAAATTTCCGGTAAGATAAAAAGTCAGCATAACAACTCAAAAGTATTTCTTTTACCAATTTTTTTTATACCAAGTCAATCTCAAGAGCAGCAAATATAATAAATACTTTTTTTTTTTTTGCGGTACACGGGCCTCTCACTGTTGTGGCCTCTCCCTCCGCGGAGCACAGGCTCCTGATGCGCAGGCACAGTGGCCATGGCTCATGGGCCCAGACGCTCCACGGCATGTGGGATCTTCCTGGACCGGGGCATGAACCCGCGTCCCCTGCATCAGCAGGCGGACTCTCAACCATGGCGCCACCAGGGAAGCCCACAAATATTATAACATGTCAAGAAATTAATTTTTTCAATGTTAGATTTTTATAGAGAAATTCTGAAATTTTGTGAAGGGCATAATAAGAAAATCTGAATAAATAAAGATTATTTTCAAGGAAGAAAGGGCACATTTTAATAAAAATATCTCCTTACGTTAAGCTACATATTTAATAAGTTCCAATAAAATTACAAAATGAATTCTTCAGCAAATTTGATAATCTGAATCCAAAGTTCATGTAAGTCAAAATACATGAATAGCTAAGGCAATTTTTTTTATCTCCCTGAAGGACCTTCTCTCTTATTTATTTTTTTTATTTTTTTTTATTTTTTTATTTTTTATTTTTATTTTTTTTAATTTTTTGCTTTATAACAAATTTAATCAGTTATACATATACATGTTTCCATATCCCCTCCCTTTTGCGTCTCCCTCCCACTCTTTCTTTTTTCTTAAAACAACGGGAATGGAAAAAGGCTGAACATCAGGAATCAATAAAGCCATGCAAATCCAGTGTACACAAACGTTCACCTGACAGCCGTCAGAATGATCATCAGCAAAAAAAGTCTACAAAAAATAAATGCTGAATGGGTTTTAGAGAACTGTGTACCCTTTAGCTGCTGGTGGGTTGCAACCTGGTAAGAGCCAGTCGTGAGAACAGAATGGAGGTGCATTTAAGGGTAAAAATGGAGCTACCATGTGATCTGGTAGGCCCACTCATGGGCCTATCACCTGAGTAGACCAGAATCAAAAACACACAGGCTGGCAATCCTGCACTGCAGCAAGGTGTACCATAGCCAAACCTGGAAGAAACCAAAATGTGCATCAACAGAAAAATGCACCAAGAAGAAGTCGTCCATGTACACAATGGAATCTTAGCCATGAAAAAGCATGGAACAGTGCCGTTGGCACCACCATAGAAGGACCTAGCGAGAATCACCACACTGGAAGTAAGAAAGAAACCGTAAGACAGACATCCTATGACATCACTTATAGGTGTTACCTAAGAATTGATACCCATGAAATAATTTCCAAGAGAAGGACACGCATAGATTCAGAAAACCAAATTATGTTTAACCAAATGGAAAGGTGTAAGGAATGTATGAATTAGGATATGGGGGTTAACAGACATATACTAATACATAGGAAATATATAATCACAAAATACCTAAGGAATACAAAGAGAGGTCTACTCAACACTCTATAATAACATACACGGGAATGGATCCAAAGAGGAATATAGACAGATACATTGATAGGATGAACCAGAAACTGTACACCTCGGAGAATCTACATTTTGATCAAATTTCCTCTGATAATTAAATTTAAAAAGCAAACAACAATTTAGGAGATATAAGCTCTTGGGGGTTTGCACTGGCACATTGCACTCTAATTCGCAGCTTACTACCACGATTGCCACGAAAGCTCTGTGGCCCAAAATCCCAGAGTTGGAAATGTAGAAATGCTGCCGCCTTGTGGCCGTTTCCCACAAGAGCGGCTTTGAACCCACAGCTAATGGTCACTTAACATTCACAAGGATTCAGGGCTGTAAAGGACACCTGCCCTAAAAAATTGTGCGGAGGTAGGGAATGGCCAAAAAAATTCAAAAGTGTTAAATTTTTCAAGGAGATTGGATGGAGGGGTAAGTTTTACTCACTCATTTTCAAAAAAGAGGAAAATGGATAAAAGCTCAACATCAGTAATTATTACACTCATGCAAATCTAACCTCCAAAATGATTCCAACTCACACATGTCAACTACCATCAGCTGCAAGTCTACAAACATTAAATGCTGAAGGTGTTTTAGAGAACTGTGTACCCTCTAGCTGCTGGTGAGATGTAAAGTGGTGACAGCCAATAATGAGAATAGAAAGGAGCTGTGTTTAAAAGTAAAAATTGAGCCACCATTCCGTTCAGCAGGCCCACCGCTGAGACTCTCACCTGACAAGTCCAGAGTCGAGAAGGCACAGGCTTCAACAGCTGCACTGCAGGAATTTTCACAATAGCCAAGACACGGAAGCAACCAAAATGTCCATCACCATATCAGTTGAAAAAGAAGAAGTGGTCCATGTACACAATGGAATATTAGCCATGGAAAACAATGAAACACTGCTCTTTCAGGCACCATAGTTGAGCCTAGAGATAATCACAGAACATGAGGTAAGTCGGAAAGCAAAAGACATATCCTATGATATCACTTACAGGCATTATCTAACAACAGACACAAATGAACATATTTGCACAGAGAAAGACACTCACACACTTAGAAAACCAACTAGGCTTATCTAAAAGGAAAGGTGGGGGGAATGGAAAAATTAAGATTAGGGTTACCATACGTGTACAAATACCTATTAAATACACATAACAAAAAGACCGACCATATAGCAAGGGAGGTCTATGGAACACTCTGCAATAATTTACATGGGAAGGGGATCTGTGCATGAATATATATATATATATATATATATATATATATATATATATATATATATATATATATATATATATATATATATATGTTAGGCACAAATGAACCAGAGTGTGTACACCTAGGACAAACAATATTCTAATCATTGCCCCTATTAAAAAAACTAAAACAACAAACAAGAAATAATGTAACATAAACTTATGGGGTTTTCTCCTGGCACATTCCATTTTAATTTACAACCTAGGAACAGGGATTCCAGAACGGCTCTGCTGCCCTAGTAACGAGATTTGTGAATGGAGAAATGCTGCCGCCTAGTGGCTGCTTACCACAACAGCAGCTTTAAACCCAGTGCTAATGGTCACTAAATATTCACACTCATTACAGGCCTGTGAATGACACCTGCCCTCAAAAACAATCCTGGGAGCGAATATTGACCAAAAAATTCAATTTTGAGGGCAACCTTTCAAGAAGACAATTTCAAGAGGTTAATTGTATTCTACGTTTTTTTCATTTGTTCATTAACAGAAATTTTAAAAGGTGTGGAAAAATGAACCTTAGAAAGAATTAAGGACATGCAAATCCAAATTACAAAAATCCTATCAGCTCACAACAGTCAGAATGACCATCAGCAAAAATTCTGCAAACAATAAATGCTGAAGGGGTTGTGGAAAAATGCCTAGGCTTGGTTCAACGTGGGACATGCTAAGAGCCAGTAAGGAAAACACAAAGGAGGTGCATTGAAAAGGTAAGTACTGAGCTACCATTCAATCAAGCATGCCCACTGCTGGCCCTATCGCCTGAGAGGATGAGAATCAAAAAGACACAGGCTGGACTTCACTGGTGGCGCAGTGGTTGAGAGTCCGCCGCCGAAGCAGGGGACACGGGTTTATGCCCCGGTTCGGGAAAATCACACATGCCGTGGAGCGGCTGGTCCCGTGAGCTATGGCTGCTGGGCCTGTGCGTCCAGAGCCTGTGCTCTGCAATCGGAGTGGCCATGGCAGTGAGTGGCCTACGTACTGCAAAACAAGAAAAAAACAGCCTGGCAATCCTGCCCTCCAGCAATATTTATCATAGCCAAAACTTGGAAGCTACGAAAATGTCCATCAACAGAGGAATGCACAAAGAAGAAGTGGTCCATGTACACAATGGAATATGACTCCAATAAAAAAATATAAACTCAATCTAGAAAACAAACAAAAGTAAAAAAAAAAAAACACATCACCTTTGGGGGTTTATCCAGGCACATTCCACCCTAATTTATAACCGAGAAATACCACTGCAAGGTAGTCTGTTTCCCTAGTTAAAAGCTTGTGAAAAGCAGAAATGCTGCCACCCTCTGGCAGTGACCTGCAACAGCAGCTTTAAAAACTGTGCTAAGGGTCACTTCATATGCACCAGTACTGGAGGGCTGTAAATGAAACCTGCCCTCAGAATGTCATTAGGGAGGTAATGGCCAAAATATTTCTAAATGTCACACATACTTCACGAAAACAATTGGAAGAGGTAAGCTCTACTCACAGTTTGAATAAAAAAAGGACATGCCAGAAAGCTCAATTTCAATGGATTATGAGACGAATGCAAATCCAACCACAAACATATAGCAGCTCACACTTGTCAGAATAAACTTCAGCAAAAAAAAAAACTACAAACAATAAATGCTGAAGGTGTTGTGCAGAAGTGCATACCCTCAACTTTAAGTGGGATGTGACCTGGTAAGAGCCACTAACGAGAACAGAATGGAGGTGCTTTTACTACGTAAATATTTTTCTACCATATGATCCAGCAGGCCCACTCCTGGGCCTATAACCTAAGAAGACAGAATTGGAAAGACACAGGGAGGCGAATGTGCATTGCCGCAGCATTACAATTGCCAAGTCATGGAAGCAACCAAAAAGTCCATCAACATATGAGTGGACAAAGAAAACTGGTACATGTACAGACGGAGTATTGGACAAGGAAAAAAAGGACACGATGTCATTTGCAGCACTGTAGATGAGTCTAGAGGCAATCACACAACGTGTAGTATGTCAGAAAGAGAAAGACACATATCGTATGATATCACTTTTAGGTATTACCTATAAATGGATACCAGTGAAGATATTTCCACAGAGAAGGGCAACCACTGATTCATTCAACAAACTTATGGTTCACCAATGGAAATTTGTGAGGATTGGATACATTAGGATATTGGGGTTAACAGACATATACAAACACAGGTGAAATATATCATCACCAAAGACCTACGGAATACCAAGAGAAGACTACTCAACATCCTGTCATAACGTACATGGGAAAAGGATTCCAGGAAGAATAGACATATGTTTATGTGTCAAAGAACCACATCTTGCACACCTAGAACAAGCCAAACTTTGTAATCAAACTTGCTGTGATAAAAATAAAAATTAAATTAAATAAACGAACAAGAAGTAGTGAGACATATACTTAAGGGGCTTTTCCCTGGCACACGCCATTCTAAATTACAACCTAGAACACAACTTCCATTGAGGCTCTGTTGCCCTAGTAACCAGATTTGGTAAAGTAGAACAGCTGCCACCTTGTGGGCGTTTCACACGACAGCAGCTTTAATCCCAGCGTTAATGGTCAGTTGATATTCAAAATAATTGCAGGCCTGTAAATCACACCTGCACTGAAAACAAATCCTGGGGTCGTATATCGACCAAAAAAATTCAAAGGCATCCATATTTCAAACCGACAGTTTCAAGAGGCATAATTTATGCACATTTGTCTTCTGTTTCTTTTTCTTTCTTTCTTTTTTCTTTTTTTTCAGCTTTCAAACCACTATTTATTTAATCATGTGTTCATTCCACAGATAATTTTTAAAGTGTCTACTATGTACTAATTGCAAGTTAGGTCCCAGGATTACAGCAGTGAGTTAAACAGATAAAATCCCCTGACCTTATGGAACTTAAAGCCTAGTGGGTGACTCGGTCAATAATCCACTTCATAGATAACTACGTAGTTATAATACAGGGTACAGTGAGAGGGCTAACAAAGGGCTCTAATTTAGGCTGGAGTTCAGAGAGGTTCCCCATGAAGAAATGATAGTTTACTTCTCAGGTACTTAATAAACAAAAGTGGTAAAATTAAATGGAAGTGTTTAAATGAACAGAGTTAGGCACCACTTTTAATTACATACATACATATACACACACATAAAATAGATCCCAACTTTCTAAATAAATTATTAGTAAATTGAACGCAAAATTTGTTAATAATGATAAAGTAGTACATATTGCAGAAATAAAGTCACGATGAGTAGCAAAAAAAATCGAGGTACTGTTAATGTTATCACATTAATACATGTTTTAATGGTGATTTCAATGGCTATAGAAAAGGCATCTATGAAAAAAAACTGCTTAGTAAATTAGTAAAATAAGGAAATTCCTTAACCTAACGAGAGAAGGATTTTTTAAAGATCCTTTAGCAAATATATTTAATGATAAAACTTTAAAGTTAAAGTTTGGAGACCACAACTATTGCACATTGTTCTATAAGTCCTAGTCAATAGAATAAGAAAAGAATAAGCAGTGTAAGAATTAGAGAATGTGTCAGATAGACTGCACATCAGTCAATCTGTTGTGGTTTGGAAATTTAAAATGTTAACCACATTGTCCACTTCTGAAAGGAAGAGAAAGTTTGTCATTATTTGCAAATGATATGATAATCTTATCAAAATCAAGGCAAGGAATGGAAAAACTATGAATAAGATAATTCAGCAGAAATTTCCAGTAAGATATAAAGTCAGCATAACAACTCAAAACTATGTCTTTTACCAATTTTTTATACCAAGTCATTCTCAAGAGCAGCAAATATTATAAATACTTTTTTTTTGTGGTACACGGGCCTCTCACTGTTGTGGCCTCTCCCGCTGCAGAGCACAGGCTCCTGATGCGCAGGCTCAGTGGCCATGGCTCATGGGCCCAGACGCTCCACGGCATGTGGGATCTTCCTGGACCGGGGCATGAACCCGCGTCCCCTGCATCAGCAGGCGGACTCTCAACCACTGCACCACCAGGGAAGCCCGCAAATATTATAAAATGTCAAGAAATTAATTTTTTCAATGTTAGATTTTTATAGAGAAATTCTGAAATTTTGTGAAGGGCATAATAAGAAAATCTGAATAAATAAAGAGTATTTTCAAGGAAGAAAGGGCACATTTTAATAAAAATATCTCCTTACGTTAAGCTACATATTTAATAAGTTCCAATAAAATTACAAAATGATTTCTTCAGCAAATTTGATAACCTGAATCCAAAGTTCATGTAAGTCAAAATACATGAATAGCTATGGCAATTTTTTTTTTATCTCCCTGAAGGACCTTCTCTCTTATTTCTTTTTTTTTATTTATTTTTAATTTTTTTAAATTTTTTATTTTTGATTTTTATTTTTTTTAATTTTTTGCTTTATAACAAATTTAATCAGTTATACATATACGTGTTTCCATATCCCCTCCCTTTTGCGTCTCCCTCCCACTCTTTCTTTTTTCTTAAAACAACGGGAATGGAAAAAGGCTGAACATCAGGAATCAATAAAGCCATGCAAATCCAGTGTACACAAACGTTCACCTGACAGCCGTCAGAATGATCATCAGCAAAACAAGTCTACAAAAAATAAATGCTGAAGGGGTTTTAGAGAACTGCGTACCCTTTAGCTGCTGGTGGGTTGCAACCTGGTAAGAGCCAGTCGTGAGAACAGAATGGAGGTGCGTTAAAGGGTAAAAATGAAGCTACCATGTGATCTGGTAGGCCCACTCATGGGCCTATCACCTGAGTAGACCAGAATCAAAAACACACAGGCTGGCAATCCTGCACTGCAGCAAGGTGTACCATAGCCAAACCTGGAAGAAACCAAAATGTGCATCAACAAAAAAATGCACCAAGAAGAAGTCGTCCATGTACACAATGGAATCTTAGCCATGAGAAAGCATGGAACAGTACCGTTGGCACCACCATAGAAGGACCTAGCGAGAATCACCACACTGGAAGTAAGAAAGAAACCGTAAGACAGACATCCTATGACATCACTTATAGGTGTTACCTAAGAATTGATACCCATGAAATAATTTCCAAGAGAAGGACACGCATAGATTCAGAAAACCAAATTATGTTTAACCAAATGGAAAGGTGTAAGGAATGTATGAATTAGGATATGGGGGTTAACAGACATATACTAATACATAGGAAATATATAATCACAAAATACCTAAGGAATACAAAGAGAGGTCTACTCAACACTCTATAATAACATACACGGGAATGGATCCAAAGAGGAATATAGACAGATACATTGATAGGATGAACCAGAAACTGTACACCTCGGAGAATCTACATTTTGATCAAATTTCCTCTGATAATTAAATTTAAAAAGCAAACAACAATTTAGGAGATATAAGCTCTTGGGGGTTTGCACTGGCACATTGCACTCTAATTCGCAGCTTACTACCACGATTGCCACGAAAGCTCTGTGGCCCAAAATCCCAGAGTTGGAAATGTAGAAATGCTGCCGCCTTGTGGCCGTTTCCCACAAGAGCGGCTTTGAACCCACAGCTAATGGTCACTTAACATTCACAAGGATTCAGGGCTGTAAAGGACACCTGCCCTAAAAAATTGTGCGGAGGTAGGGAATGGCCAAAAAAATTCAAAAGTGTTAAATTTTTCAAGGAGATTGGATGGAGGGGTAAGTTTTACTCACTCATTTTCAAAAAAGAGGAAAATGGATAAAAGCTCAACATCAGTAATTATTAGACTCATGCAAATCTAACCTCCAAAATGATTCCAACTCACACATGTCAACTACCATCAGCTGCAAGTCTACAAACATTAAATGCTGAAGGTGTTTTAGAGAACTGTGTACCCTCTAGCTGCTGGTGAGATGTAAAGTGGTGACAGCCAATAATAAGAATAGAAAGGAGCTGCGTTTAAAAGTAAAAATTGAGCCACCATTCCGTTCAGCAGGCCCACCGCTGAGACTCTCACCTGACAAGTCCAGAGTCGAGAAGGCACAGGCTTCAACAGCTGCACTGCAGGAATTTTCACAATAGCCAAGACACGGAAGCAACCAAAATGTCCATCACCATATCAGTTGAAAAAGAAGAAGTGGTCCATGTACACAATGGAATATTAGCCATGGAAAACAATGAAACACTGCTCTTTCAGGCACCATAGTTGAGCCTAGAGATAATCACAGAACATGAGGTAATTCGGAAAGCAAAAGACATATCCTATGATATCACTTACAGGCATTATCTAACAACTGACACAAATGAACATATTTGCACAGAGAAAGACACTCACACACTTAGAAAACAAACTAGGCTTATCTAAAAGGAAAGGTGGGGGGAATGGAAAAATTAAGATTAGGGTTACCATACGTGTACAAATACCTATTAAATACACATAACAAAAAGACCGACCATATAGCAAGGGAGGTCTATGGAACACTCTGCAATAATTGACATGGGAAGGGGATCTGTGCATGATATATATATATATATATATATATATATATATATATATATATATATATATATATATATATATATATATATGTTAGGCACAAATGAACCAGATTGTGTACACCTAGGACAAACAATATTCTAATCATTGCCCCTATTAAAAAAACTAAAACAACAAACAAGAAATAATGTAACATAAACTTATGGGGCTTTCTCCTGGCACATTCCATTTTAATTTACAACCTAGGAACAGGGATTCCAGAACGGCTCTGCTGCCCTAGTAACGAGATTTGTGAATGGAAAAATGCTGCCGCCTAGTGGCTGCTTACCACAACAGCAGCTTTAAACCCAGTGCTAATGGTCACTAAATATTCACACTCATTACAGGCCTGTGAATGACACCTGCCCTCAAAAACAATCCTGGGAGCGAATATTGACCAAAACATTCAATTTTGAGGGCAACCTTTCAAGAAGACAATTTCAAGAGGTTAATTGTATTCTACGTTTTTTTCATTTGTTCATTAACAGAAATTTTAAAAGGTGTGGAAAAATGAACCTTAGAAAGAATTAAGGACATGCAAATCCAAATTACAAAAATCCTATCAGCTCACAACAGTCAGAATGACCATCAGCAAAAATTCTGCAAACAATAAATGCTGAAGGGGTTGTGGAAAAATGCCTAGGCTTGGTTCAACGTGGGACATGCTAAGAGCCAGTAAGGAAAACACAAAGGAGGTGCATTGAAAAGGTAAGTACTGAGCTACCATTCAATCAAGCATGCCCACTGCTGGCCCTATCGCCTGAGAGGATTAGAATCAAAAAGACACAGGCTGGACTTCACTGGTGGCGCAGTGGTTGAGAGTCCGCCGCCGAAGCAGGGGACACGGGTTTATGCCCAGGTTCGGGAAAATCACACATGCCGTGGAGCGGCTGGTCCCGTGAGCTATGGCTGCTGGGCCTGTGCGTCCAGAGCCTGTGCTCTGCAATCGGAGTGGCCATGGCAGTGAGTGGCCTACGTACTGCAAAACAAGAAAAAAACAGCCTGGCAATCCTGCCCTCCAGCAATATTTATCATAGCCAAAACTTGGAAGCTACGAAAATGTCCATCAACAGAGGAATGCACAAAGAAGAAGTGGTCCATGTACACAATGGAATATGACTCCAATAAAAAAATATAAACTCAATCTAGAAAACAAACAAAAGTAAAAAAAAAACCACATCACCTTTGGGGGTTTATCCAGGCACATTCCACTCTAATTTATAACCGAGAAATACCACTGCAAGGTAGTCTGTTTCCCTAGTTAAAAGCTTGTGAAAAGCAGAAATGCTGCCACCCTCTGGCAGTGACCTGCAACAGCAGCTTTAAAAACTGTGCTAAGGGTCACTTCATATGCACCAGTACTGGAGGGCTGTAAATGAAACCTGCCCTCAGAATGTCATTAGGGAGGTAATGGCCAAAATATTTCTAAATGTCACACATACTTCACGAAAACAATTGGAAGAGGTAAGCTCTACTCACAGTTTGAAGAAAAAAAGGACATGCCAGAAAGCTCAATTTCAATGGATTATGAGACGAATGCAAATCCAACCACAAACATATAGCAGCTCACACTTGTCAGAATAAACTTCAGCAAAAAAAAAAACTACAAACAATAAATGCTGAAGGTGTTGTGCAGAAGTGCATACCCTCAACTTTAAGTGGGATGTGACCTGGTAAGAGCCACTAACGAGAACAGAATGGAGGTGCTTTTACTACGTAAATATTTTTCTACCATATGATCCAGCAGGCCCACTCCTGGGCCTATAACCTAAGAAGACAGAATTGGAAAGACACAGGGAGGCGAATGTGCATTGCCGCAGCATTACAATTGCCAAGTCATGGAAGCAACCAAAAAGTCCATCAACATATGAGTGGACAAAGAAAACTGGTACATGTACAGACGGAGTATTGGACAAGGAAAAAAAGGACACGATGTCATTTGCAGCACTGTAGATGAGTCTAGAGGCAATCACACAACGTGTAGTATGTCAGAAAGAGAAAGACACATATCGTATGATATCACTTTTAGGTATTACCTATAAATGGATACCAGTGAAGATATTTCCACAGAGAAGGGCAACCACTGATTCATTCAACAAACTTATGGTTCACCAATGGAAATTTGTGAGGATTGGATACATTAGGATATTGGGGTTAACAGACATATACAAACACAGGTGAAATATATCATCACCAAAGACCTACGGAATACCAAGAGAAGACTACTCAACATCCTGTCATAACGTACATGGGAAAAGGATTCCAGGAAGAATAGACATATGTTTATGTGTAAAAGAACCACATCTTGCACACCTAGAACAAGCCAAACTTTGTAATCAAACTTGCTGTGATAAAAATAAAAATTAAATTAAATAAACGAACAAGAAGTAGTGAGACATATACTTAAGGGGCTTTTCCCTGGCACACGCCATTCTAAATTACAACCTAGAACACAACTTCCATTGAGGCTCTGTTGCCCTAGTAACCAGATTTGGTAAAGTAGAACAGCTGCCACCTTGTGGGCGTTTCACACGACAGCAGCTTTAATCCCAGCGTTAATGCTCAGTTGATATTCAAAATAATTGCAGGCCTGTAAATCACACCTGCACTGAAAACAAATCCTGGGGTCGTATATCGACCAAAAAAATTCAAAGGCATCCATATTTCAAACCGACAGTTTCAAGAGGCATAATTTATGCACATTTGTCTTCTGTTTCTTTTTCTTTCTTTCTTTTTTCTTTTTTTTCAGCTTTCAAACTACTATTTATTTAATCATGTGTTCATTCTACAGATAATTTTTAAAGTGTCTACTATGTACTAATTGCAAGTTAGGTCCCAGGATTACAGCAGTGAGTTAAACAGATAAAATCCCCGGACCTTATGGAACTTAAAGCCTAGTGGGTGACTCGGTCAATAATCCACTTCATAGATAACTACGTAGTTATAATACAGGGTACAGTGAGAGGGCTAACAAAGGGCTCTAATTTAGGCTGGAGTTCAGAGAGGTTCCCCATGAAGAAATGATAGTTTACTTCTCAGGTACTTAATAAACAAAAGTGGTAAAATTAAATGGAAGTGTTTAAATGAACAGAGTTAGGTACCACTTTTAATTACATACATACATATACACACACATAAAATAGATCCCAACTTTCTAAATAAATTATAAGTAAATTGAACGCAAAATTTGTTAATAATGATAAAGTAGTACATATTCCAGAAATAAAGTCATGATGAGTAGCAAAAAAATCTAGGTACTGTTAATGTTATCACATTAATACATGTTTCAATGGTGATTTCAATGGCTATAGAAAAGGCATCTATGAAAAAAAACTGCTTAGTAAATTAGTAAAATAAGGAAATTCCTTAACCTAATGAGAGAAGGATTTTTTAAAGATCCTTTAGCAAATATATTTAATGATAAAACTTTAAAGTTAAAGTTTGGAGACCACAACTATTGCACATTGTTCTATAAGTCCTAGTCAATAGAATAAGAAAAGAATAAGCAGTGTAAGAATTAGAGAATGTGTCAGATAGACTGCACATCAGTCAATCTGTTGTGGTTTGGAAATTTAAAATGTTAACCACATTGCCCACTTCTGAAAGGAAGAGAAAGTTTGTCATTATTTGCAAATGATATGATAATCTTATCAAAATCAAGGCAAGGAATGGAAAAACTATGAATAAGATAATTCAGCAGAAATTTCCGGTAAGATAAAAAGTCAGCATAACAACTCAAAAGTATTTCTTTTACCAATTTTTGTTATACCAAGTCAATCTCAAGAGCAGCAAATATAATAAATACTTTTTTTTTTTTAGCGGTACACGGGCCTCTCACTGTTGTGGCCTCTCCCTCCGCGGAGCACAGGCTCCTGATGCGCAGGCACAGTGGCCATGGCTCATGGGCCCAGACGCTCCACGGCATGTGGGATCTTCCTGGACCGGGGCATGAACCCGCGTCCCCTGCATCAGCAGGCGGACTCTCAACCACGGCGCCACCAGGGAAGCCCACAAATATTATAACATGTCAAGAAATTAATTTTTTCAATGTTAGATTTTTATAGAGAAATTCTGAAATTTTGTGAAGGGCATAATAAGAAAATCTGAATAAATAAAGATTATTTTCAAGGAAGAAAGGGCACATTTTAATAAAAATATCTCCTTACGTTAAGCTACATATTTAATAAGTTCCAATAAAATTACAAAATGAATTCTTCAGCAAATTTGATAATCTGAATCCAAAGTTCATGTAAGTCAAAATACATGAATAGCTAAGGCAATTTTTTTTTATCTCCCTGAAGGACCTTCTCTCTTATTTCTTTTTTTTATTTTTTTTTTATTTTTTTATTTTTTATTTTTATTTTTTTAAATTTTTTGCTTTATAACAAATTTAATCAGTTATACATATACATGTTTCCATATCCCCTCCCTTTTGCGTCTCCCTCCCACTCTTTCTTTTTTCTTAAAACAACGGGAATGGAAAAAGGCTGAACATCAGGAATCAATAAAGCCATGCAAATCCAGTGTACACAAACGTTCACCTGACAGCCGTCAGAATGATCATCAGCAAAAAAAGTCTACAAAAAATAAATGCTGAAGGGGTTTTAGAGAACTGCGTACCCTTTAGCTGCTGGTGGGTTGCAACCTGGTAAGAGCCAGTCGTGAGAACAGAATGGAGGTGCGTTTAAGGGTAAAAATGGAGCTACCATGTGATCTGGTAGGCCCACTCATGGGCCTATCACCTGAGTAGACCAGAATCAAAAACACACAGGCTGGCAATCCTGCACTGCAGCAAGGTGTACCATAGCCAAACCTGGAAGAAACCAAAATGTGCATCAACAGAAAAATGCACCAAGAAGAAGTCGTCCATGTACACAATGGAATCTTAGCCATGAAAAAGCATGGAACAGTGCCGTTGGCACCACCATAGAAGGACCTAGCGATAATCACCACACTGGAAGTAAGAAAGAAACCGTAAGACAGACATCCTATGACATCACTTATAGGTGTTACCTAAGAATTGATACCCATGAAATAATTTCCAAGAGAAGGACACGCATAGATTCAGAAAACCAAATTATGTTTAACCAAATGGAAAGGTGTAAGGAATGTATGAATTAGGATATGGGGGTTAACAGACATATACTAATACATAGGAAATATATAATCACAAAATACCTAAGGAATACAAAGAGAGGTCTACTCAACACTCTATAATAACATACACGGGAATGGATCCAAAGAGGAATATAGACAGATACATTGATAGGATGAACCAGAAACTGTACACCTAGGAGAATCTACATTTTGATCAAATTTCCTCTGATAATTAAATTTAAAAAGCAAACAACAATTTAGGAGATATAAGCTCTTGGGGGTTTGCGCTGGCACATTGCACTCTAATTCGCAGCTTACTACCACGATTGCCACGAAAGCTCTGTGGCCCCAAATCCCAGAGTTGGAAATGTAGAAATGCTGCCGCCTTGTGGCCGTTTCCCACAAGAGCGGCTTTGAACCCACAGCTAATGGTCACTTAACATTCACAAGGATTCAGGGCTGTAAAGGACACCTGCCCTAAAAAATTGTGCGGAGGTAGGGAATGGCCAAAAAAATTCAAAAGTGTTAAATTTTTCAAGGAGATTGGATGGAGGGGTAAGTTTTACTCACTCATTTTCAAAAAAGAGGAAAATGGATAAAAGCTCAACATCAGTAATTATTAGACTCATGCAAATCTAACCTCCAAAATGATTCCAACTCACACATGTCAACTACCATCAGCTGCAAGTCTACAAACATTAAATGCTGAAGGTGTTTTAGAGAACTGTGTACCCTCTAGCTGCTGGTGAGATGTAAAGTGGTGACAGCCAATAATGAGAATAGAAAGGAGCTGCGTTTAAAAGTAAAAATTGAGCCACCATTCCGTTCAGCAGGCCCACCGCTGAGACTCTCACCTGACAAGTCCAGAGTCGAGAAGGCACAGGCTTCAACAGCTGCACTGCAGGAATTTTCACAATAGCCAAGACACGGAAGCAACCAAAATGTCCATCACCATATCAGTTGAAAAAGAAGAAGTGGTCCATGTACACAATGGAATATTAGCCATGGAAAACAATGAAACACTGCTCTTTCAGGCACCATAGTTGAGCCTAGAGATAATCACAGAACATGAGGTAAGTCGGAAAGCAAAAGACATATCCTATGATATCACTTACAGGCATTATCTAACAACTGACACAAATGAACATATTTGCACAGAGAAAGACACTCACACACTTAGAAAACAAACTAGGCTTATCTAAAAGGAAAGGTGGGGGGAATGGAAAAATTAAGACTAGGGTTACCATACGTGTACAAATACCTATTAAATACACATAACAAAAAGACCGACCATATAGCAAGGGAGGTCTATGGAACACTCTGCAATAATTTACATGGGAAGGGGATCTGTGCATGAATATAAATATATATATATATATATATATATATATATATATATATATATATATATATATATATGTTAGGCACAAATGAACCGGATTGTGTACACCTAGGACAAACAATATTCTAATCATTGCCCCTATTAAAAAACCTAAAACAACAAACAAGAAATAATGTAACATAAACTTATGGGGTTTTCTCCTGACACATTCCATTTTAATTTACAACCTAGGAACAGGGATTCCAGAACGGCTCTGCTGGCCTAGTAACGAGATTTGTGAATGGAGAAATGCTGCCGCCTAGTGGCTGTTTACCACAACAGCAGCTTTAAACCCAGTGCTAATGGTCACTAAATATTCACACTCATTACAGGCCTGTGAATGACACCTGCCCTCAAAAACAATCCTGGGAGCGAATATTGACCAAAAAATTCAACTTTGAGGGCAACCTTTCAAGAAGACAATTTCAAGAGGTTAATTGTATTCTACGTTTTTTTCATTTGTTCGTTAACAGAAATTTTAAAAGGTGTGGAAAAATGAACCTTAGGAAGAATTAAGGACAAGCAAATCCAAATTACAAAAATCCTATCAGCTCACAACAGTCAGAATGACCATCAGCAAAAATTCTGCAAACAATAAATGCTGAAGGGGTTGTGGAAAAATGCCTAGGCTTGGTTCAACGTGGGACATGCTAAGAGCCAGTAAGGAAAACACAAAGGAGGTGCATTGAAAAGGTAAGTACTGAGCTACCATTCAATCAAGCATGCCCACTGCTGGCCCTATCGCCTGAGAGGATGAGAATCAAAAAGACAGAGGCTGGACTTCAAGGGTGGCGCAGTGGTTGAGAGTCCGCCGCCGAAGCAGGGGACACGGGTTTATGCCCCGGTTCGGGAAAATCACACATGCCGTGGAGCGGCTGGTCCCGTGAGCTATGGCTGCTGGGCCTGTGCGTCCAGAGCCTGTGCTCTGCAATCGAAGTGGCCATGGCAGTGAGTGGCCTACGTACTGCAAAACAAGAAAAAAACAGTCTGGCAATCCTGCCCTCCAGCAATATTTATCATAGCCAAAACTTGGAAGCTACGAAAATGTCCATCAACAGAGGAATGCACAAAGAAGAAGTGGTCCATGTACACAATGGAATATGACTCCAATAAAAAAATATAAACTCAATCTAGAAAACAAACAAAAGTAAAAAAAAAACCACATCACCTTTGGGGGTTTATCCAGGCACATTCCACTCTAATTTATAACCGAGAAATACCACTGCAAGGTAGTCTGTTTCCCTAGTTAAAAGCTTGTGAAAAGCAGAAATGCTGCCACCCTCTGGCAGTGACCTGCAACAGCAGCTTTAAAAACTGTGCTAAGGGTCACTTCATATGCACCAGTACTGGAGGGCTGTAAATGAAACCTGCCCTCAGAATGTCATTAGGGAGGTAATGGCCAAAATATTTCTAAATGTCACACATACTTCACGAAAACAATTGGAAGAGGTAAGCTCTACTCACAGTTTGAAGAAAAAAAGGACATGCCAGAAAGCTCAATTTCAATGGATTATGAGACGAATGCAAATCCAACCACAAACATATAGCAGCTCACACTTGTCAGAATAAACTTCAGCAAAAAAAAAAACTACAAACAATAAATGCTGAAGGTGTTGTGCAGAAGTGCATACCCTCAACTTTAAGTGGGATGTGACCTGGTAAGAGCCACTAACGAGAACAGAATGGAGGTGCTTTTACTACGTAAATATTTTTCTACCATATGATCCAGCAGGCCCACTCCTGGGCCTATAACCTAAGAAGACAGAATTGGAAAGACACAGGGAGGCGAATGTGCATTGCCGCAGCATTACAATTGCCAAGTCATGGAAGCAACCAAAAAGTCCATCAACATATGAGTGGACAAAGAAAACTGGTACATGTACAGATGGAGTATTGGATAAGGAAAAAAAGGACACGATGTCATTTGCAGCACTGTAGATGAGTCTAGAGGCAATCACACAACGTGTAGTATGTCAGAAAGAGAAAGACACATATCGTATGATATCACTTTTAGGTATTACCTATAAATGGATACCAGTGAAGATATTTCCACAGAGAAGGGCAACCACTGATTCATTCAACAAACTTATGGTTCACCAATGGAAATTTGTGAGGATTGGATACATTAGGATATTGGGGTTAACAGACATATACAAACACAGGTGAAATATATCATCACCAAAGACCTACGGAATACCAAGAGAAGACTACTCAACATCCTGTCATAACGTACATGGGAAAAGGATTCCAGGAAGAATAGACATATGTTTATGTGTAAAAGAACCACATCTTGCACACCTAGAACAAGCCAAACTTTGTAATCAAACTTGCTGTGATAAAAATAAAAATTAAATTAAATAAACGAACAAGAAGTAGTGAGACATATACTTAAGGGGCTTTTCCCTGGCACACGCCATTCTAAATTACAACCTAGAACACAACTTCCATTGAGGCTCTGTTGCCCTAGTAACCAGATTTGGTAAAGTAGAACAGCTGCCACCTTGTGGGCGTTTCACACGACAGCAGCTTTAATCCCAGCGTTAATGGTCAGTTGATATTCAAAATAATTGCAGGCCTGTAAATCACACCTGCACTGAAAACAAATCCTGGGGTCGTATATCGACCAAAAAAATTCAAAGGCATCCATATTTCAAACCGACAGTTTCAAGAGGCATAATTTATGCACATTTGTCTTCTGTTTCTTTTTCTTTCTTTCTTTTTTCTTTTTTTTCAGCTTTCAAACTACTATTTATTTAATCATGTGTTCATTCTACAGATAATTTTTAAAGTGTCTACTATGTACTAATTGCAAGTTAGGTCCCAGGATTACAGCAGTGAGTTAAACAGATAAAATCCCCGGACCTTATGGAACTTAAAGCCTAGTGGGTGACTCGGTCAATAATCCACTTCATAGATAACTACGTAGTTATAATACAGGGTACAGTGAGAGGGCTAACAAAGGGCTCTAATTTAGGCTGGAGTTCAGAGAGGTTCCCCATGAAGAAATGATAGTTTACTTCTCAGGTACTTAATAAACAAAAGTGGTAAAATTAAATGGAAGTGTTTAAATGAACAGAGTTAGGTACCACTTTTAATTACATACATACATATACACACACATAAAATAGATCCCAACTTTCTAAATAAATTATAAGTAAATTGAACGCAAAATTTGTTAATAATGATAAAGTAGTACATATTCCAGAAATAAAGTCATGATGAGTAGCAAAAAAATCTAGGTACTGTTAATGTTATCACATTAATACATGTTTCAATGGTGATTTCAATGGCTATAGAAAAGGCATCTATGAAAAAAAACTGCTTAGTAAATTAGTAAAATAAGGAAATTCCTTAACCTAATGAGAGAAGGATTTTTTAAAGATCCTTTAGCAAATATATTTAATGATAAAACTTTAAAGTTAAAGTTTGGAGACCACAACTATTGCACATTGTTCTATAAGTCCTAGTCAATAGAATAAGAAAAGAATAAGCAGTGTAAGAATTAGAGAATGTGTCAGATAGACTGCACATCAGTCAATCTGTTGTGGTTTGGAAATTTAAAATGTTAACCACATTGCCCACTTCTGAAAGGAAGAGAAAGTTTGTCATTATTTGCAAATGATATGATAATCTTATCAAAATCAAGGCAAGGAATGGAAAAACTATGAATAAGATAATTCAGCAGAAATTTCCGGTAAGATAAAAAGTCAGCATAACAACTCAAAAGTATTTCTTTTACCAATTTTTGTTATACCAAGTCAATCTCAAGAGCAGCAAATATAATAAATACTTTTTTTTTTTAGCGGTACACGGGCCTCTCACTGTTGTGGCCTCTCCCTCCGCGGAGCACAGGCTCCTGATGCGCAGGCACAGTGGCCATGGCTCATGGGCCCAGACGCTCCACGGCATGTGGGATCTTCCTGGACCGGGGCATGAACCCGCGTCCCCTGCATCAGCAGGCGGACTCTCAACCACGGCGCCACCAGGGAAGCCCACAAATATTATAACATGTCAAGAAATTAATTTTTTCAATGTTAGATTTTTATAGAGAAATTCTGAAATTTTGTGAAGGGCATAATAAGAAAATCTGAATAAATAAAGATTATTTTCAAGGAAGAAAGGGCACATTTTAATAAAAATATCTCCTTACGTTAAGCTACATATTTAATAAGTTCCAATAAAATTACAAAATGAATTCTTCAGCAAATTTGATAATCTGAATCCAAAGTTCATGTAAGTCAAAATACATGAATAGCTAAGGCAATTTTTTTTTATCTCCCTGAAGGACCTTCTCTCTTATTTCTTTTTTTTATTTTTTTTTTATTTTTTTATTTTTTATTTTTATTTTTTTAAATTTTTTGCTTTATAACAAATTTAATCAGTTATACATATACATGTTTCCATATCCCCTCCCTTTTGCGTCTCCCTCCCACTCTTTCTTTTTTCTTAAAACAACGGGAATGGAAAAAGGCTGAACATCAGGAATCAATAAAGCCATGCAAATCCAGTGTACACAAACGTTCACCTGACAGCCGTCAGAATGATCATCAGCAAAAAAAGTCTACAAAAAATAAATGCTGAAGGGGTTTTAGAGAACTGCGTACCCTTTAGCTGCTGGTGGGTTGCAACCTGGTAAGAGCCAGTCGTGAGAACAGAATGGAGGTGCGTTTAAGGGTAAAAATGGAGCTACCATGTGATCTGGTAGGCCCACTCATGGGCCTATCACCTGAGTAGACCAGAATCAAAAACACACAGGCTGGCAATCCTGCACTGCAGCAAGGTGTACCATAGCCAAACCTGGAAGAAACCAAAATGTGCATCAACAGAAAAATGCACCAAGAAGAAGTCGTCCATGTACACAATGGAATCTTAGCCATGAAAAAGCATGGAACAGTGCCGTTGGCACCACCATAGAAGGACCTAGCGATAATCACCACACTGGAAGTAAGAAAGAAACCGTAAGACAGACATCCTATGACATCACTTATAGGTGTTACCTAAGAATTGATACCCATGAAATAATTTCCAAGAGAAGGACACGCATAGATTCAGAAAACCAAATTATGTTTAACCAAATGGAAAGGTGTAAGGAATGTATGAATTAGGATATGGGGGTTAACAGACATATACTAATACATAGGAAATATATAATCACAAAATACCTAAGGAATACAAAGAGAGGTCTACTCAACACTCTATAATAACATACACGGGAATGGATCCAAAGAGGAATATAGACAGATACATTGATAGGATGAACCAGAAACTGTACACCTAGGAGAATCTACATTTTGATCAAATTTCCTCTGATAATTAAATTTAAAAAGCAAACAACAATTTAGGAGATATAAGCTCTTGGGGGTTTGCGCTGGCACATTGCACTCTAATTCGCAGCTTACTACCACGATTGCCACGAAAGCTCTGTGGCCCCAAATCCCAGAGTTGGAAATGTAGAAATGCTGCCGCCTTGTGGCCGTTTCCCACAAGAGCGGCTTTGAACCCACAGCTAATGGTCACTTAACATTCACAAGGATTCAGGGCTGTAAAGGACACCTGCCCTAAAAAATTGTGCGGAGGTAGGGAATGGCCAAAAAAATTCAAAAGTGTTAAATTTTTCAAGGAGATTGGATGGAGGGGTAAGTTTTACTCACTCATTTTCAAAAAAGAGGAAAATGGATAAAAGCTCAACATCAGTAATTATTAGACTCATGCAAATCTAACCTCCAAAATGATTCCAACTCACACATGTCAACTACCATCAGCTGCAAGTCTACAAACATTAAATGCTGAAGGTGTTTTAGAGAACTGTGTACCCTCTAGCTGCTGGTGAGATGTAAAGTGGTGACAGCCAATAATGAGAATAGAAAGGAGCTGCGTTTAAAAGTAAAAATTGAGCCACCATTCCGTTCAGCAGGCCCACCGCTGAGACTCTCACCTGACAAGTCCAGAGTCGAGAAGGCACAGGCTTCAACAGCTGCACTGCAGGAATTTTCACAATAGCCAAGACACGGAAGCAACCAAAATGTCCATCACCATATCAGTTGAAAAAGAAGAAGTGGTCCATGTACACAATGGAATATTAGCCATGGAAAACAATGAAACACTGCTCTTTCAGGCACCATAGTTGAGCCTAGAGATAATCACAGAACATGAGGTAAGTCGGAAAGCAAAAGACATATCCTATGATATCACTTACAGGCATTATCTAACAACTGACACAAATGAACATATTTGCACAGAGAAAGACACTCACACACTTAGAAAACAAACTAGGCTTATCTAAAAGGAAAGGTGGGGGGAATGGAAAAATTAAGACTAGGGTTACCATACGTGTACAAATACCTATTAAATACACATAACAAAAAGACCGACCATATAGCAAGGGAGGTCTATGGAACACTCTGCAATAATTTACATGGGAAGGGGATCTGTGCATGAATATAAATATATATATATATATATATATATATATATATATATATATATATATATATATATATATATATATATATATGTTAGGCACAAATGAACCGGATTGTGTACACCTAGGACAAACAATATTCTAATCATTGCCCCTATTAAAAAAACTAAAACAACAAACAAGAAATAATGTAACATAAACTTATGGGGTTTTCTCCTGACACATTCCATTTTAATTTACAACCTAGGAACAGGGATTCCAGAACGGCTCTGCTGGCCTAGTAACGAGATTTGTGAATGGAGAAATGCTGCCGCCTAGTGGCTGTTTACCACAACAGCAGCTTTAAACCCAGTGCTAATGGTCACTAAATATTCACACTCATTACAGGCCTGTGAATGACACCTGCCCTCAAAAACAATCCTGGGAGCGAATATTGACCAAAAAATTCAACTTTGAGGGCAACCTTTCAAGAAGACAATTTCAAGAGGTTAATTGTATTCTACGTTTTTTTCATTTGTTCGTTAACAGAAATTTTAAAAGGTGTGGAAAAATGAACCTTAGGAAGAATTAAGGACAAGCAAATCCAAATTACAAAAATCCTATCAGCTCACAACAGTCAGAATGACCATCAGCAAAAATTCTGCAAACAATAAATGCTGAAGGGGTTGTGGAAAAATGCCTAGGCTTGGTTCAACGTGGGACATGCTAAGAGCCAGTAAGGAAAACACAAAGGAGGTGCATTGAAAAGGTAAGTACTGAGCTACCATTCAATCAAGCATGCCCACTGCTGGCCCTATCGCCTGAGAGGATGAGAATCAAAAAGACAGAGGCTGGACTTCACTGGTGGCGCAGTGGTTGAGAGTCCGCCGCCGAAGCAGGGGACACGGGTTTATGCCCCGGTTCGGGAAAATCACACATGCCGTGGAGCGGCTGGTCCCGTGAGCTATGGCTGCTGGGCCTGTGCGTCCAGAGCCTGTGCTCTGCAATCGAAGTGGCCATGGCAGTGAGTGGCCTACGTACTGCAAAACAAGAAAAAAACAGTCTGGCAATCCTGCCCTCCAGCAATATTTATCATAGCCAAAACTTGGAAGCTACGAAAATGTCCATCAACAGAGGAATGCACAAAGAAGAAGTGGTCCATGTACACAATGGAATATGACTCCAATAAAAAAAATAAACTCAATCTAGAAAACAAACAAAAGTAAAAAAAAAAACACATCAGCTTTTGGGGGTTTATCCAGGCACATTCCACTCTAATTTATAACCGAGAAATACCACTGCAAGGTAGTCTGTTTCCCTAGTTAAAAGCTTGTGAAAAGCAGAAATGCTGCCACCCTCTGGCCGTGACCTGCAACAGCAGCTTTAAAAACTGTGCTAAGGGTCACTTCATATGCACCAGTACTGGAGGGCTGTAAATGAAACCTGCCCTCAGAATGTCATTAGGGAGGTAATGGCCAAAATATTTCTAAATGTCACACATACTTCACGAAAACAATTGGAAGAGGTAAGCTCTACTCACAGTTTGAAGAAAAAAAGGACATGCCAGAAAGCTCAATTTCAATGGATTATGAGACGCATGCAAATCCCACCACAAACATATAGCGGCTCACACTTGTCAGAATAAACTTCAGCAAAAAAAATCTACAAACAATAAATGCTGAAGGTGTTGTGCAGAAGTGCATACCCTCAACTTTAAGTGGGATGTGACCTGGTAAGAGCCACTAACGAGAACAGAATGGAGGTGCTTTTACTACGTAAATATTTTTCTACCATATGATCCAGCAGGCCCACTCCTGGGCCTATAACCTAAGAAGACAGAATTGGAAAGACACAGGGAGGCGAATGTGCATTGCCGCAGCATTACAATTGCCAAGTCATGGAAGCAAGCAAAAAGTCCATCAACATATGAGTGGACAAAGAAAACTGGTACATGTACAGACGGAGTATTGGCCAAGGAAAAAAAGGACACGATGTCATTTGCAGCACTGTAGATGAGTCTAGAGGCAATCACACAACGTGTAGTATGTCAGAAAGAGAAAGACACATATCGTATGATATCACTTTTAGGTATTACCTATAAATGGATACCAGTGAAGATATTTCCACAGAGAAGGGCAACCACTGATTCATTCAACAAACTTATGGTTCACCAATGGAAATTTGTGAGGATTGGATACATTAGGATATTGGGGTTAACAGACATATACAAACACAGGTGAAATATATCATCACCAAAGACCTACGGAATACCAAGAGAAGACTACTCAACATCCTGTCATAACGTACATGGGGAAAGGATTCCAGGAAGAATAGACGTATGTTTATGTGTCAAAGAACCACATCTTGCACACCTAGAACAAGCCAAACTTTGTAATCAAACTTGCTGTGATAAAAATAAAAATTAAATTAAATAAACGAACAAGAAGTAGTGAGACATATACTTAAGGGGCTTTTCCCTGGCACACGCCATTCTAAATTACAACCTAGAACACAACTTCCATTGAGGCTCTGTTGCCCTAGTAACCAGATTTGGTAAAGTAGAACAGCTGCCACCTTGTGGGCGTTTCACACGACAGCAGCTTTAATCCCAGCGTTAATGGTCAGTTGATATTCAAAATAATTGCAGGCCTGTAAATCACACCTGCACTGAAAACAAATCCTGGGGTCGTATATCGACCAAAAAAATTCAAAGGCATCCATATTTCAAACCGACAGTTTCAAGAGGCATAATTTATGCACATTTGTCTTCTGTTTCTTTTTCTTTCTTTCTTTTTTCTTTTTTTTTCAGCTTTCAAACCACTATTTATTTAATCATGTGTTCATTCCACAGATAATTTTTAAAGTGTCTACTATGTACTAATTGCAAGTTAGGTCCCAGGATTACAGCAGTGAGTTAAACAGATAAAATCCCCTGACCTTATGGAACTTAAAGCCTAGTGGGTGACTCGGTCAATAATCCACTTCATAGATAACTACGTAGTTATAATACAGGGTACAGTGAGAGGGCTAACAAAGGGCTCTAATTTAGGCTGGAGTTCAGAGAGGTTCCCCATGAAGAAATGATAGTTTACTTCTCAGGTACTTAATAAACAAAAGTGGTAAAATTAAATGGAAGTGTTTAAATGAACAGAGTTAGGCACCACTTTTAATTACATACATACATATACACACACATAAAATAGATCCCAACTTTCTAAATAAATTATTAGTAAATTGAACGCAAAATTTGTTAATAATGATAAAGTAGTACATATTGCAGAAATAAAGTCACGATGAGTAGCAAAAAAATCTAGGTACTGTTAATGTTATCACATTAATACATGTTTTAATGGTGATTTCAATGGCTATAGAAAAGGCATCTATGAAAAAAAACTGCTTAGTAAATTAGTAAAATAAGGAAATTCCTTAACCTAACGAGAGAAGGATTTTTTAAAGATCCTTTAGCAAATATATTTAATGATAAAACTTTAAAGTTAAAGTTTGGAGACCACAACTATTGCACATTGTTCTATAAGTCCTAGTCAATAGAATAAGAAAAGAATAAGCAGTGTAAGAATTAGAGAATGTGTCAGATAGACTGCACATCAGTCAATCTGTTGTGGTTTGGAAATTTAAAATGTTAACCACATTGTCCACTTCTGAAAGGAAGAGAAAGTTTGTCATTATTTGCAAATGATATGATAATCTTATCAAAATCAAGGCAAGGAATGGAAAAACTATGAATAAGATAATTCAGCAGAAATTTCCAGTAAGATATAAAGTCAGCATAACAACTCAAAACTATGTCTTTTACCAATTTTTTATACCAAGTCATTCTCAAGAGCAGCAAATATTATAAATACTTTTTTTTTGTGGTACACGGGCCTCTCACTGTTGTGGCCTCTCCCGCTGCAGAGCACAGGCTCCTGATGCGCAGGCTCAGTGGCCATGGCTCATGGGCCCAGACACTCCACGGCATGTGGGATCTTCCTGGACCGGGGCATGAACCCGCGTCCCCTGCATCAGCAGGCGGACTCTCAACCACTGCACCACCAGGGAAGCCCGCAAATATTATAAAATGTCAAGAAATTAATTTTTTCAATGTTAGATTTTTATAGAGAAATTCTGAAATTTTGTGAAGGGCATAATAAGAAAATCTGAATAAATAAAGAGTATTTTCAAGGAAGAAAGGGCACATTTTAATAAAAATATCTCCTTACGTTAAGCTACATATTTAATATGTTCCAATAAAATTACAAAATGATTTCTTCAGCAAATTTGATAACCTGAATCCAAAGTTCATGTAAGTCAAAATACATGAATAGCTATGGCAATTTTTTTTTTATCTCCCTGAAGGACATTCTCTCTTATTTCTTTTTTTTTATTTATTTTTAATTTTTTTAAATTTTTTATTTTTGATTTTTATTTTTTTTAATTTTTTGCTTTATAACAAATTTAATCAGTTATACATATACGTGTTTCCATATCCCCTCCCTTTTGCGTCTCCCTCCCACTCTTTCTTTTTTCTTAAAACAACGGGAATGGAAAAAGGCTGAACATCAGGAATCAATAAAGCCATGCAAATCCAGTGTACACAAACGTTCACCTGACAGCCGTCAGAATGATCATCAGCAAAACAAGTCTACAAAAAATAAATGCTGAAGGGGTTTTAGAGAACTGCGTACCCTTTAGCTGCTGGTGGGTTGCAACCTGGTAAGAGCCAGTCGTGAGAACAGAATGGAGGTGCGTTTAAGGGTAAAAATGAAGCTACCATGTGATCTGGTAGGCCCACTCATGGGCCTATCACCTGAGTAGACCAGAATCAAAAACACACAGGCTGGCAATCCTGCACTGCAGCAAGGTGTACCATAGCCAAACCTGGAAGAAACCAAAATGTGCATCAACAAAAAAATGCACCAAGAAGAAGTCGTCCATGTACACAATGGAATCTTAGCCATGAGAAAGCATGGAACAGTACCGTTGGCACCACCATAGAAGGACCTAGCGATAATCACCACACTGGAAGTAAGAAAGAAACCGTAAGACAGACATCCTATGACATCACTTATAGGTGTTACCTAAGAATTGATACCCATGAAATAATTTCCAAGAGAAGGACATGCATAGATTCAGAAAACCAAATTATGTTTAACCAAATGGAAAGGTGTAAGGAATGTATGAATTAGGATATGGGGGTTAACAGACATATACTAATACATAGGAAATATATAATCACAAAATACCTAAGGAATACAAAGAGAGGTCTACTCAACACTCTATAATAACATACACGGGAATGGATCCAAAGAGGAATATAGACAGATACATTGATAGGATGAACCAGAAACTGTACACCTCGGAGAATCTACATTTTGATCAAATTTCCTCTGATAATTAAATTTAAAAAGCAAACAACAATTTAGGAGATATAAGCTCTTGGGGGTTTGCACTGGCACATTGCACTCTAATTCGCAGCTTACTACCACGATTGCCACGAAGGCTCTGTGGCCCAAAATCCCAGAGTTGGAAATGTAGAAATGCTGCCGCCTTGTGGCCGTTTCCCACAAGAGTGGCTTTGAACCCACAGCTAATGGTCACTTAACATTCACAAGGATTCAGGGCTGTAAAGGACACCTGCCCTAAAAAATTGTGCGGAGGTAGGGAATGGCCAAAAAAATTCAAAAGTGTTAAATTTTTCAAGGAGATTGGATGGAGGGGTAAGTTTTACTCACTCATTTTCAAAAAAGAGGAAAATGGATAAAAGCTCAACATCAGTAATTATTACACTCATGCAAATCTAACCTCCAAAATGATTCCAACTCACACATGTCAACTACCATCAGCTGCAAGTCTACAAACATTAAATGCTGAAGGTGTTTTAGAGAACTGTGTACCCTCTAGCTGCTGGTGAGATGTAAAGTGGTGACAGCCAATAATAAGAATAGAAAGGAGCTGCGTTTAAAAGTAAAAATTGAGCCACCATTCCGTTCAGCAGGCCCACCGCTGAGACTCTCACCTGACAAGTCCAGAGTCGAGAAGGCACAGGCTTCAACAGCTGCACTGCAGGAATTTTCACAATAGCCAAGACACGGAAGCAACCAAAATGTCCATCACCATATCAGTTGAAAAAGAAGAAGTGGTCCATGTACACAATGGAATATTAGCCATGGAAAACAATGAAACACTGCTCTTTCAGGCACCATAGTTGAGCCTAGAGATAATCACAGAACATGAGGTAATTCGGAAAGCAAAAGACATATCCTATGATATCACTTACAGGCATTATCTAACAACTGACACAAATGAACATATTTGCACAGAGAAAGACACTCACACACTTAGAAAACAAACTAGGCTTATCTAAAAGGAAAGGTGGGGGGAATGGAAAAATTAAGATTAGGGTTACCATACGTGTACAAATACCTATTAAATACACATAACAAAAAGACCGACCATATAGCAAGGGAGGTCTATGGAACACTCTGCAATAATTGACATGGGAAGGGGATCTGTGCATGAATATATATATATATATATATATATATATATATATATATATATATATATATATATATATATATATGTTAGGCACAAATGAACCAGATTGTGTACACCTAGGACAAACAATATTCTAATCATTGCCCCTATTAAAAAAACTAAAACAACAAACAAGAAATAATGTAACATAAACTTATGGGGCTTTCTCCTGGCACATTCCATTTTAATTTACAACCTAGGAACAGGGATTCCAGAACGGCTCTGCTGCCCTAGTAACGAGATTTGTGAATGGAGAAATGCTGCCGCCTAGTGGCTGCTTACCACAACAGCAGCTTTAAACCCAGTGCTAATGGTCACTAAATATTCACACTCATTACAGGCCTGTGAATGACACCTGCCCTCAAAAACAATCCTGGGAGCGAATATTGACCAAAAAATTCAATTTTGAGGGCAACCTTTCAAGAAGACAATTTCAAGAGGTTAATTGTATTCTACGTTTTTTTCATTTGTTCATTAACAGAAATTTTAAAAGGTGTGGAAAAATGAACCTTAGAAAGAATTAAGGACATGCAAATCCAAATTACAAAAATCCTATCAGCTCACAACAGTCAGAATGACCATCAGCAAAAATTCTGCAAACAATAAATGCTGAAGGGGTTGTGGAAAAATGCCTAGGCTTGGTTCAACGTGGGACATGCTAAGAGCCAGTAAGGAAAACACAAAGGAGGTGCATTGAAAAGGTAAGTACTGAGCTACCATTCAATCAAGCATGCCCACTGCTGGCCCTATCGCCTGAGAGCATTAGAATCAAAAAGACACAGGCTGGACTTCACTGGTGGCGCAGTGGTTGAGAGTCCGCCGCCGAAGCAGGGGACACGGGTTTATGCCCAGGTTCGGGAAAATCACACATGCCGTGGAGCGGCTGGTCCCGTGAGCTATGGCTGCTGGGCCTGTGCGTCCAGAGCCTGTGCTCTGCAATCGGAGTGGCCATGGCAGTGAGTGGCCTACGTACTGCAAAACAAGAAAAAAACAGCCTGGCAATCCTGCCCTCCAGCAATATTTATCATAGCCAAAACTTGGAAGCTACGAAAATGTCCATCAACAGAGGAATGCACAAAGAAGAAGTGGTCCATGTACACAATGGAATATGACTCCAATAAAAAAATATAAACTCAATCTAGAAAACAAACAAAAGTAAAAAAAAAAAACACATCACCTTTGGGGGTTTATCCAGGCACATTCCACTCTAATTTATAACCGAGAAATACCACTGCAAGGTAGTCTGTTTCGCTAGTTAAAAGCTTGTGAAAAGCAGAAATGCTGCCACCCTCTGGCAGTGACCTGCAACAGCAGCTTTAAAAACTGTGCTAAGGGTCACTTCATATGCACCAGTACTGGAGGGCTGTAAATGAAACCTGCCCTCAGAATGTCATTAGGGAGGTAATGGCCAAAATATTTCTAAATGTCACACATACTTCACGAAAACAATTGGAAGAGGTAAGCTCTACTCACAGTTTGAATAAAAAAAGGACATGCCAGAAAGCTCAATTTCAATGGATTATGAGACGAATGCAAATCCAACCACAAACATATAGCAGCTCACACTTGTCAGAATAAACTTCAGCAAAAAAAAAAACTACAAACAATAAATGCTGAAGGTGTTGTGCAGAAGTGCATACCCTCAACTTTAAGTGGGATGTGACCTGGTAAGAGCCACTAACGAGAACAGAATGGAGGTGCTTTTACTCCATAATTATTTTTCTACCATATGATCCAGCAGGCCCACTCCTGGGCCTATAACCTAAGAAGACAGAATTGGAAAGACACAGGGAGGCGAATGTGCATTGCCGCAGCATTACAATTGCCAAGTCATGGAAGCAACCAAAAAGTCCATCAACATATGAGTGGACAAAGAAAACTGGTACATGTACAGACGGAGTATTGGACAAGGAAAAAAAGGACACGATGTCATTTGCAGCACTGTAGATGAGTCTAGAGGCAATCACACAACGTGTAGTATGTCAGAAAGAGAAAGACACATATCGTATGATATCACTTTTAGGTATTACCTATAAATGGATACCAGTGAAGATATTTCCACAGAGAAGGGCAACCACTGATTCATTCAACAAACTTATGGTTCACCAATGGAAATTTGTGAGGATTGGATACATTAGGATATTGGGGTTAACAGACATATACAAACACAGGTGAAATATATCATCACCAAAGACCTACGGAATACCAAGAGAAGACTACTCAACATCCTGTCATAACGTACATGGGAAAAGGATTCCAGGAAGAATAGACATATGTTTATGTGTAAAAGAACCACATCTTGCACACCTAGAACAAGCCAAACTTTGTAATCAAACTTGCTGTGATAAAAATAAAAATTAAATTAAATAAACGAACAAGAAGTAGTGAGACATATACTTAAGGGGCTTTTCCCTGGCACACGCCATTCTAAATTACAACCTAGAACACAACTTCCATTGAGGCTCTGTTGCCCTAGTAACCAGATTTGGTAAAGTAGAACAGCTGCCACCTTGTGGGCGTTTCACACGACAGCAGCTTTAATCCCAGCGTTAATGGTCAGTTGATATTCAAAATAATTGCAGGCCTGTAAATCACACCTGCACTGAAAACAAATCCTGGGGTCGTATATCGACCAAAAAAATTCAAAGGCATCCATATTTCAAACCGACAGTTTCAAGAGGCATAATTTATGCACATTTGTCTTCTGTTTCTTTTTCTTTCTTTCTTTTTTCTTTTTTTTCAGCTTTCAAACTACTATTTATTTAATCATGTGTTCATTCTACAGATAATTTTTAAAGTGTCTACTATGTACTAATTGCAAGTTAGGTCCCAGGATTACAGCAGTGAGTTAAACAGATAAAATCCCCGGACCTTATGGAACTTAAAGCCTAGTGGGTGACTCGGTCAATAATCCACTTCATAGATAACTACGTAGTTATAATACAGGGTACAGTGAGAGGGCTAACAAAGGGCTCTAATTTAGGCTGGAGTTCAGAGAGGTTCCCCATGAAGAAATGATAGTTTACTTCTCAGGTACTTAATAAACAAAAGTGGTAAAATTAAATGGAAGTGTTTAAATGAACAGAGTTAGGTACCACTTTTAATTACATACATACATATACACACACATAAAATAGATCCCAACTTTCTAAATAAATTATAAGTAAATTGAATGCAAAATTTGTTAATAATGATAAAGTAGTACATATTCCAGAAATAAAGTCATGATGAGTAGCAAAAAAATCTAGGTACTGTTAATGTTATCACATTAATACATGTTTCAATGGTGATTTCAATGGGTATAGAAAAGGCATCTATGAAAAAAAACTGCTTAGTAAATTAGTAAAATAAGGAAATTCCTTAACCTAACGAGAGAAGGATTTTTTAAAGATCCTTTAGCAAATATATTTAATGATAAAACTTTAAAGTTAAAGTTTGGAGACCACAACTATTGCACATTGTTCTATAAGTCCTAGTCAATAGAATAAGAAAAGAATAAGCAGTGTAAGAATTAGAGAATGTGTCAGATAGACTGCACATCAGTCAATCTGTTGTGGTTTGGAAATTTAAAATGTTAACCACATTGCCCACTTCTGAAAGGAAGAGAAAGTTTGTCATTATTTGCAAATGATATGATAATCTTATCAAAATCAAGGCAAGGAATGGAAAAACTATGAATAAGATAATTCAGCAGAAATTTCCGGTAAGATAAAAAGTCAGCATAACAACTCAAAAGTATTTCTTTTACCAATTTTTGTTATACCAAGTCAATCTCAAGAGCAGCAAATATAATAAATACTTTTTTTTTTTTTTGCGGTACACGGGCCTCTCACTGTTGTGGCCTCTCCCTCCGCGGAGCACAGGCTCCTGATGCGCAGGCACAGTGGCCATGGCTCATGGGCCCAGACACTCCACGGCATGTGGGATCTTCCTGGACCGGGGCATGAACCCGCGTCCCCTGCATCAGCAGGCGGACTCTCAACCACGGCGCCACCAGGGAAGCCCACAAATATTATAACATGTCAAGAAATTAATTTTTTCAATGTTAGATTTTTATAGAGAAATTCTGAAATTTTGTGAAGGGCATAATAAGAAAATCTGAATAAATAAAGATTATTTTCAAGGAAGAAAGGGCACATTTTAATAAAAATATCTCCTTACGTTAAGCTACATATTTAATAAGTTCCAATAAAATTACAAAATGAATTCTTCAGCAAATTTGATAATCTGAATCCAAAGTTCATGTAAGTCAAAATACATGAATAGCTAAGGCAATTTTTTTTTATCTCCCTGAAGGACCTTCTCTCTTATTTCTTTTTTTTTATTTTTTTTTTATTTTTTTATTTTTTATTTTTATTTTTTTAAATTTTTTGCTTTATAACAAATTTAATCAGTTATACATATACATGTTTCCATATCCCCTCCCTTTTGCGTCTCCCTCCCACTCTTTCTTTTTTCTTAAAACAACGGGAATGGAAAAAGGCTGAACATCAGGAATCAATAAAGCCATGCAAATCCAGTGTACACAAACGTTCACCTGACAGCCGTCAGAATGATCATCAGCAAAAAAAGTCTACAAAAAATAAATGCTGAAGGGGTTTTAGAGAACTGCGTACCCTTTAGCTGCTGGTGGGTTGCAACCTGGTAAGAGCCAGTCGTGAGAACAGAATGGAGGTGCGTTTAAGGGTAAAAATGGAGCTACCATGTGATCTGGTAGGCCCACTCATGGGCCTATCACCTGAGTAGACCAGAATCAAAAACACACAGGCTGGCAATCCTGCACTGCAGCAAGGTGTACCATAGCCAAACCTGGAAGAAACCAAAATGTGCATCAACAGAAAAATGCACCAAGAAGAAGTCGTCCATGTACACAATGGAATCTTAGCCATGAAAAAGCATGGAACAGTGCCGTTGGCACCACCATAGAAGGACCTAGCGATAATCACCACACTGGAAGTAAGAAAGAAACCGTAAGACAGACATCCTATGACATCACTTATAGGTGTTACCTAAGAATTGATACCCATGAAATAATTTCCAAGAGAAGGACACGCATAGATTCAGAAAACCAAATTATGTTTAACCAAATGGAAAGGTGTAAGGAATGTATGAATTAGGATATGGGGGTTAACAGACATATACTAATACATAGGAAATATATAATCACAAAATACCTAAGGAATACAAAGAGAGGTCTACTCAACACTCTATAATAACATACACGGGAATGGATCCAAAGAGGAATATAGACAGATACATTGATAGGATGAACCAGAAACTGTACACCTAGGAGAATCTACATTTTGATCAAATTTCCTCTGATAATTAAATTTAAAAAGCAAACAACAATTTAGGAGATATAAGCTCTTGGGGGTTTGCGCTGGCACATTGCACTCTAATTCGCAGCTTACTACCACGATTGCCACGAAAGCTCTGTGGCCCCAAATCCCAGAGTTGGAAATGTAGAAATGCTGCCGCCTTGTGGCCGTTTCCCACAAGAGCGGCTTTGAACCCACAGCTAATGGTCACTTAACATTCACAAGGATTCAGGGCTGTAAAGGACACCTGCCCTAAAAAATTGTGCGGAGGTAGGGAATGGCCAAAAAAATTCAAAAGTGTTAAATTTTTCAAGGAGATTGGATGGAGGGATAAGTTTTACTCACTCATTTTCAAAAAAGAGGAAAATGGATAAAAGCTCAACATCAGTAATTATTAGACTCATGCAAATCTAACCTCCAAAATGATTCCAACTCACACATGTCAACTACCATCAGCTGCAAGTCTACAAACATTAAATGCTGAAGGTGTTTTAGAGAACTGTGTACCCTCTAGCTGCTGGTGAGATGTAAAGTGGTGACAGCCAATAATGAGAATAGAAAGGAGCTGCGTTTAAAAGTAAAAATTGAGCCACCATTCCGTTCAGCAGGCCCACCGCTGAGACTCTCACCTGACAAGTCCAGAGTCGAGAAGGCACAGGCTTCAACAGCTGCACTGCAGGAATTTTCACAATAGCCAAGACACGGAAGCAACCAAAATGTCCATCACCATATCAGTTGAAAAAGAAGAAGTGGTCCATGTACACAATGGAATATTAGCCATGGAAAACAATGAAACACTGCTCTTTCAGGCACCATAGTTGAGCCTAGAGATAATCACAGAACATGAGGTAAGTCGGAAAGCAAAAGACATATCCTATGATATCACTTACAGGCATTATCTAACAACTGACACAAATGAACATATTTGCACAGAGAAAGACACTCACACACTTAGAAAACAAACTAGGCTTATCTAAAAGAAAAGGTGGGGGGAATGGAAAAATTAAGATTAGGGTTACCATACGTGTACAAATACCTATTAAATACACATAACAAAAAGACCGACCATATAGCAAGGGAGGTCTATGGAACACTCTGCAATAATTTACATGGGAAGTGGACCTGTGCATGAATATATATATATATATATGTTAGGCACAAATGAACCAGATTGTGTACACCTAGGACAAACAATATTCTAATCATTGCCCCTATTAAAAAAACTAAAACAACAAACAAGAAATAATGTAACATAAACTTATGGGGTTTTCTCCTGGCACATTCCATTTTAATTTACAACCTAGGAACAGGGATTCCAGAACGGCTCTGCTGCCCTAGTAACGAGATTTGTGAATGGAGAAATGCTGCCGCCTAGTGGCTGCTTACCACAACAGCAGCTTTAAACCCAGTGCTAATGGTCACTAAATATTCACACTCATTACAGGCCTGTGAATGACACCTGCCCTCAAAAACAATCCTGGGAGCGAATATTGACCAAAACATTCAATTTTGAGGGCAACCTTTCAAGAAGACAATTTCAAGAGGTTAATTGTATTCTACGTTTTTTTCATTTGTTCATTAACAGAAATTTTAAAAGGTGTGGAAAAATGAACCTTAGAAAGAATTAAGGACATGCAAATCCAAATTACAAAAATCCTATCAGCTCACAACAGTCAGAATGACCATCAGCAAAAATTCTGCAAACAATAAATGCTGAAGGGGTTGTGGAAAAATGCCTAGGCTTGGTTCAACGTGGGACATGCTAAGAGCCAGTAAGGAAAACACAAAGGAGGTGCATTGAAAAGGTAAGTACTGAGCTACCATTCAATCAAGCATGCCCACTGCTGGCCCTATCGCCTGAGAGGATTAGAATCAAAAAGACACAGGCTGGACTTCACTGGTGGCGCAGTGGTTGAGAGTCCGCCGCCGAAGCAGGGGACACGGGTTTATGCCCCGGTTCGGGAAAATCACACATGCCGTGGAGCGGCTGGTCCCGTGAGCTATGGCTGCTGGGCCTGTGCGTCCAGAGCCTGTGCTCTGCAATCGGAGTGGCCATGGCAGTGAGTGGCCTACGTACTGCAAAACAAGAAAAAAACAGCCTGGCAATCCTGCCCTCCAGCAATATTTATCATAGCCAAAACTTGGAAGCTACGAAAATGTCCATCAACAGAGGAATGCACAAAGAAGAAGTGGTCCATGTACACAATGGAATATGACTCCAATAAAAAAATATAAACTCAATCTAGAAAACAAACAAAAGTAAAAAAAAAAAAACACATCACCTTTGGGGGTTTATCCAGGCACATTCCACTCTAATTTATAACCGAGAAATACCACTGCAAGGTAGTCTGTTTCCCTAGTTAAAAGCTTGTGAAAAGCAGAAATGCTGCCACCCTCTGGCAGTGACCTGCAACAGCAGCTTTAAAAACTGTGCTAAGGGTCACTTCATATGCACCAGTACTGGAGGGCTGTAAATGAAACCTGCCCTCAGAATGTCATTAGGGAGGTAATGGCCAAAATATTTCTAAATGTCACACATACTTCACGAAAACAATTGGAAGAGGTAAGCTCTACTCACAGTTTGAATAAAAAAAGGACATGCCAGAAAGCTCAATTTCAATGGATTATGAGACGAATGCAAATCCAACCACAAACATATAGCAGCTCACACTTGTCAGAATAAACTTCAGCAAAAAAAAACCTACAAACAATAAATGCTGAAGGTGTTGTGCAGAAGTGCATACCCTCAACTTTAAGTGGGATGTGACCTGGTAAGAGCCACTAACGAGAACAGAATGGAGGTGCTTTTACTACGTAAATATTTTTCTACCATATGATCCAGCAGGCCCACTCCTGGGCCTATAACCTAAGAAGACAGAATTGGAAAGACACAGGGAGGCGAATGTGCATTGCCGCAGCATTACAATTGCCAAGTCATGGAAGCAACCAAAAAGTCCATCAACATATGAGTGGACAAAGAAAACTGGTACATGTACAGACGGAGTATTGGACAAGGACAAAAAGGACACGATGTCATTTGCAGCACTGTAGATGAGTCTAGAGGCAATCACACAACGTGTAGTATGTCAGAAAGAGAAAGACACATATCGTATGATATCACTTTTAGGTATTACCTATAAATGGATACCAGTGAAGATATTTCCACAGAGAAGGGCAACCACTGATTCATTCAACAAACTTATGGTTCACCAATGGAAATTTGTGAGGATTGGATACATTAGGATATTGGGGTTAACAGACATATACAAACACAGGTGAAATATATCATCACCAAAGACCTACGGAATACCAAGAGAAGACTACTCAACATCCTGTCATAACGTACATGGGAAAAGGATTCCAGGAAGAATAGACATATGTTTATGTGTAAAAGAACCACATCTTGCACACCTAGAACAAGCCAAACTTTGTAATCAAACTTGCTGTGATAAAAATAAAAATTAAATTAAATAAACGAACAAGAAGTAGTGAGACATATACTTAAGGGGCTTTTCCCTGGCACACGCCATTCTAAATTACAACCTAGAACACAACTTCCATTGAGGCTCTGTTGCCCTAGTAACCAGATTTGGTAAAGTAGAACAGCTGCCACCTTGTGGGCGTTTCACACGACAGCAGCTTTAATCCCAGCGTTAATGGTCAGTTGATATTCAAAATAATTGCAGGCCTGTAAATCACACCTGCACTGAAAACAAATCCTGGGGTCGTATATCGACCAAAAAAATTCAAAGGCATCCATATTTCAAACCGACAGTTTCAAGAGGCATAATTTATGCACATTTGTCTTCTGTTTCTTTTTCTTTCTTTCTTTTTTCTTTTTTTTCAGCTTTCAAACTACTATTTATTTAATCATGTGTTCATTCTACAGATAATTTTTAAAGTGTCTACTATGTACTAATTGCAAGTTAGGTCCCAGGATTACAGCAGTGAGTTAAACAGATAAAATCCCCGGACCTTATGGAACTTAAAGCCTAGTGGGTGACTCGGTCAATAATCCACTTCATAGATAACTACGTAGTTATAATACAGGGTACAGTGAGAGGGCTAACAAAGGGCTCTAATTTAGGCTGGAGTTCAGAGAGGTTCCCCATGAAGAAATGATAGTTTACTTCTCAGGTACTTAATAAACAAAAGTGGTAAAATTAAATGGAAGTGTTTAAATGAACAGAGTTAGGTACCACTTTTAATTACATACATACATATACACACACATAAAATAGATCCCAACTTTCTAAATAAATTATAAGTAAATTGAACGCAAAATTTGTTAATAATGATAAAGTAGTACATATTCCAGAAATAAAGTCATGATGAGTAGCAAAAAAATCTAGGTACTGTTAATGTTATCACATTAATACATGTTTTAATGGTGATTTCAATGGCTATAGAAAAGGCATCTATGAAAAAAAACTGCTTAGTAAATTAGTAAAATAAGGAAATTCCTTAACCTAACGAGAGAAGGATTTTTTAAAGATCCTTTAGCAAATATATTTAATGATAAAACTTTAAAGTTAAAGTTTGGAGACCACAACTATTGCACATTGTTCTATAAGTCCTAGTCAATAGAATAAGAAAAGAATAAGCAGTGTAAGAATTAGAGAATGTGTCAGATAGACTGCACATCAGTCAATCTGTTGTGGTTTGGAAATTTAAAATGTTAACCACATTGCCCACTTCTGAAAGGAAGAGAAAGTTTGTCATTATTTGCAAATGATATGATAATCTTATCAAAATCAAGGCAAGGAATGGAAAAACTATGAATAAGATAATTCAGCAGAAATTTCCGGTAAGATAAAAAGTCAGCATAACAACTCAAAAGTATTTCTTTTACCAATTTTTTTTATACCAAGTCAATCTCAAGAGCAGCAAATATAATAAATACTTTTTTTTTTTTTGCGGTACACGGGCCTCTCACTGTTGTGGCCTCTCCCTCCGCGGAGCACAGGCTCCTGATGCGCAGGCACAGTGGCCATGGCTCATGGGCCCAGACGCTCCACGGCATGTGGGATCTTCCTGGACCGGGGCATGAACCCGCGTCCCCTGCATCAGCAGGCAGACTCTCAACCACGTCGCCACCAGGGAAGCCCACAAATATTATAACATGTCAAGAAATTAATTTTTTCAATGTTAGATTTTTATAGAGAAATTCTGAAATTTTGTGAAGGGCATAATAAGAAAATCTGAATAAATAAAGATTATTTTCAAGGAAGAAAGGGCACATTTTAATAAAAATATCTCCTTACGTTAAGCTACATATTTAATAAGTTCCAATAAAATTACAAAATGAATTCTTCAGCAAATTTGATAATCTGAATCCAAAGTTCATGTAAGTCAAAATACATGAATAGCTAAGGCAATTTTTTTTTATCTCCCTGAAGGACCTTCTCTCTTATTTCTTTTTTTTTATTTTTTTTTATTTTTTTATTTTTTATTTTTATTTTTTTTAATTTTTTGCTTTATAACAAATTTAATCAGTTATACATATACATGTTTCCATATCCCCTCCCTTTTGCGTCTCCCTCCCACTCTTTCTTTTTTCTTAAAACAACGGGAATGGAAAAAGGCTGAACATCAGGAATCAATAAAGCCATGCAAATCCAGTGTACACAAACGTTCACCTGACAGCCGTCAGAATGATCATCAGCAAAAAAAGTCTACAAAAAATAAATGCTGAAGGGGTTTTAGAGAACTGCGTACCCTTTAGCTGCTGGTGGGTTGCAACCTGGTAAGAGCCAGTCGTGAGAACAGAATGGAGGTGCGTTTAAGGGTAAAAATGGAGCTACCATGTGATCTGGTAGGCCCACTCATGGGCCTATCACCTGAGTAGACCAGAATCAAAAACACACAGGCTGGCAATCCTGCACTGCAGCAAGGTGTACCATAGCCAAACCTGGAAGAAACCAAAATGTGCATCAACAGAAAAATGCACCAAGAAGAAGTCGTCCATGTACACAATGGAATCTTAGCCATGAAAAAGCATGGAACAGTGCCGTTGGCACCACCATAGAAGGACCTAGCGATAATCACCACACTGGAAGTAAGAAAGAAACCGTAAGACAGACATCCTATGACATCACTTATAGGTGTTACCTAAGAATTGATACCCATGAAATAATTTCCAAGAGAAGGACACGCATAGATTCAGAAAACCAAATTATGTTTAACCAAATGGAAAGGTGTAAGGAATGTATGAATTAGGATATGGGGGTTAACAGACATATACTAATACATAGGAAATATATAATCACAAAATACCTAAGGAATACAAAGAGAGGTCTACTCAACACTCTATAATAACATACACGGGAATGGATCCAAAGAGGAATATAGACAGATACATTGATAGGATGAACCAGAAACTGTACACCTCGGAGAATCTACATTTTGATCAAATTTCCTCTGATAATTAAATTTAAAAAGCAAACAACAATTTAGGAGATATAAGCTCTTGGGGGTTTGCACTGGCACATTGCACTCTAATTCGCAGCTTACTACCACGATTGCCACGAAAGCTCTGTGGCCCAAAATCCCAGAGTTGGAAATGTAGAAATGCTGCCGCCTTGTGGCCGTTTCCCACAAGAGCGGCTTTGAACCCACAGCTAATGGTCACTTAACATTCACAAGGATTCAGGGCTGTAAAGGACACCTGCCCTAAAAAATTGTGCGGAGGTAGGGAATGGCCAAAAAAATTCAAAAGTGTTAAATTTTTCAAGGAGATTGGATGGAGGGGTAAGTTTTACTCACTCATTTTCAAAAAAGAGGAAAATGGATAAAAGCTCAACATCAGTAATTATTAGACTCATGCAAATCTAACCTCCAAAATGATTCCAACTCACACATGTCAACTACCATCAGCTGCAAGTCTACAAACATTAAATGCTGAAGGTGTTTTAGAGAACTGTGTACCCTCTAGCTGCTGGTGAGATGTAAAGTGGTGACAGCCAATAATAAGAATAGAAAGGAGCTGCGTTTAAAAGTAAAAATTGAGCCACCATTCCGTTCAGCAGGCCCACCGCTGAGACTCTCACCTGACAAGTCCAGAGTCGAGAAGGCACAGGCTTCAACAGCTGCACTGCAGGAATTTTCACAATAGCCAAGACACGGAAGCAACCAAAATGTCCATCACCATATCAGTTGAAAAAGAAGAAGTGGTCCATGTGCACAATGGAATATTAGCCATGGAAAACAATGAAACACTGCTCTTTCAGGCACCATAGTTGAGCCTAGAGATAATCACAGAACATGAGGTAATTCGGAAAGCAAAAGACATATCCTATGATATCACTTACAGGCATTATCTAACAACTGACACAAATGAACATATTTGCACAGAGAAAGACACTCACACACTTAGAAAACAAACTAGGCTTATCTAAAAGGAAAGGTGGGGGGAATGGAAAAATTAAGATTAGGGTTACCATACGTGTACAAATACCTATTAAATACACATAACAAAAAGACCGACCATATAGCAAGGGAGGTCTATGGAACACTCTGCAATAATTGACATGGGAAGGGGATCTGTGCATGAATATATATATATATATATATATATATATATATATATATATATATATATATATATGTTAGGCACAAATGAACCAGATTGTGTACACCTAGGACAAACAATATTCTAATCATTGCCCCTATTAAAAAAACTAAAACAACAAACAAGAAATAATGTAACATAAACTTATGGGGCTTTCTCCTGGCACATTCCATTTTAATTTACAACCTAGGAACAGGGATTCCAGAACGGCTCTGCTGCCCTAGTAACGAGATTTGTGAATGGAGAAATGCTGCCGCCTAGTGGCTGCTTACCACAACAGCAGCTTTAAACCCAGTGCTAATGGTCACTAAATATTCACACTCATTACAGGCCTGTGAATGACACCTGCCCTCAAAAACAATCCTGGGAGCGAATATTGACCAAAACATTCAATTTTGAGGGCAACCTTTCAAGAAGACAATTTCAAGAGGTTAATTGTATTCTACGTTTTTTTCATTTGTTCATTAACAGAAATTTTAAAAGGTGTGGAAAAATGAACCTTAGAAAGAATTAAGGACATGCAAATCCAAATTACAAAAATCCTATCAGCTCACAACAGTCAGAATGACCATCAGCAAAAATTCTGCAAACAATAAATGCTGAAGGGGTTGTGGAAAAATGCCTAGGCTTGGTTCAACGTGGGACATGCTAAGAGCCAGTAAGGAAAACACAAAGGAGGTGCATTGAAAAGGTAAGTACTGAGCTACCATTCAATCAAGCATGCCCACTGCTGGGCCTATCGCCTGAGAGGATGAGAATCAAAAAGACACAGGCTGGACTTCACTGGTGGCGCAGTGGTTGAGAGTCCGCCGCCGAAGCAGGGGACACGGGTTTATGCCCCGGTTCGGGAAAATCACACATGCCGTGGAGCGGCTGGTCCCGTGAGCTATGGCTGCTGGGCCTGTGCGTCCAGAGCCTGTGCTCTGCAATCGGAGTGGCCATGGCAGTGAGTGGCCTACGTACTGCAAAACAAGAAAAAAACAGCCTGGCAATCCTGCCCTCCAGCAATATTTATCATAGCCAAAACTTGGAAGCTACGAAAATGTCCATCAACAGAGGAATGCACAAAGAAGAAGTGGTCCATGTACACAATGGAATATGACTCCAATAAAAAAATATAAACTCAATCTAGAAAACAAACAAAAGTAAAAAAAAAAACCACATCACCTTTGGGGGTTTATCCAGGCACATTCCACTCTAATTTATAACCGAGAAATACCACTGCAAGGTAGTCTGTTTCCCTAGTTAAAAGCTTGTGAAAAGCAGAAATGCTGCCACCCTCTGGCAGTGACCTGCAACAGCAGCTTTAAAAACTGTGCTAAGGGTCACTTCATATGCACCAGTACTGGAGGGCTGTAAATGAAACCTGCCCTCAGAATGTCATTAGGGAGGTAATGGCCAAAATATTTCTAAATGTCACACATACTTCACGAAAACAATTGGAAGAGGTAAGCTCTACTCACAGTTTGAATAAAAAAGGACATGCCAGAAAGCTCAATTTCAATGGATTATGAGACGAATGCAAATCCAACCACAAACATATAGCAGCTCACACTTGTCAGAATAAACTTCAGCAAAAAAAAAAACTACAAACAATAAATGCTGAAGGTGTTGTGCAGAAGTGCATACCCTCAACTTTAAGTGGGATGTGACCTGGTAAGAGCCACTAACGAGAACAGAATGGAGGTGCTTTTACTACGTAAATATTTTTCTACCATATGATCCAGCAGGCCCACTCCTGGGCCTATAACCTAAGAAGACAGAATTGGAAAGACACAGGGAGGCGAATGTGCATTGCCGCAGCATTACAATTGCCAAGTCATGGAAGCAACCAAAAAGTCCATCAACATATGAGTGGACAAAGAAAACTGGTACATGTACAGACGGAGTATTGGACAAGGAAAAAAAGGACACGATGTCATTTGCAGCACTGTAGATGAGTCTAGAGGCAATCACACAACGTGTAGTATGTCAGAAAGAGAAAGACACATATCGTATGATATCACTTTTAGGTATTACCTATAAATGGATACCAGTGAAGATATTTCCACAGAGAAGGGCAACCACTGATTCATTCAACAATCTTATGGTTCACCAATGGAAATTTGTGAGGATTGGATACATTAGGATATTGGGGTTAACAGACATATACAAACACAGGTGAAATATATCATCACCAAAGACCTACGGAATACCAAGAGAAGACTACTCAACATCCTGTCATAACGTACATGGGAAAAGGATTCCAGGAAGAATAGACATATGTTTATGTGTAAAAGAACCACATCTTGCACACCTAGAACAAGCCAAACTTTGTAATCAAACTTGCTGTGATAAAAATAAAAATTAAATTAAATAAACGAACAAGAAGTAGTGAGACATATACTTAAGGGGCTTTTCCCTGGCACACGCCATTCTAAATTACAACCTAGAACACAACTTCCATTGAGGCTCTGTTGCCCTAGTAACCAGATTTGGTAAAGTAGAACAGCTGCCACCTTGTGGGCGTTTCACACGACAGCAGCTTTAATCCCAGCGTTAATGGTCAGTTGATATTCAAAATAATTGCAGGCCTGTAAATCACACCTGCACTGAAAACAAATCCTGGGGTCGTATATCGACCAAAAAAATTCAAAGGCATCCATATTTCAAACCGACAGTTTCAAGAGGCATAATTTATGCACATTTGTCTTCTGTTTCTTTTTCTTTCTTTCTTTTTTCTTTTTTTTCAGCTTTCAAACTACTATTTATTTAATCATGTGTTCATTCTACAGATAATTTTTAAAGTGTCTACTATGTACTAATTGCAAGTTAGGTCCCAGGATTACAGCAGTGAGTTAAACAGATAAAATCCCCGGACCTTATGGAACTTAAAGCCTAGTGGGTGACTCGGTCAATAATCCACTTCATAGATAACTACGTAGTTATAATACAGGGTACAGTGAGAGGGCTAACAAAGGGCTCTAATTTAGGCTGGAGTTCAGAGAGGTTCCCCATGAAGAAATGATAGTTTACTTCTCAGGTACTTAATAAACAAAAGTGGTAAAATTAAATGGAAGTGTTTAAATGAACAGAGTTAGGTACCACTTTTAATTACATACATACATATACACACACATAAAATAGATTCCAACTTTCTAAATAAATTATAAGTAAATTGAACGCAAAATTTGTTAATAATGATAAAGTAGTACATATTCCAGAAATAAAGTCATGATGAGTAGCAAAAAAATCTAGGTACTGTTAATGTTATCACATTAATACATGTTTCAATGGTGATTTCAATGGCTATAGAAAAGGCATCTATGAAAAAAAACTGCTTAGTAAATTAGTAAAATAAGGAAATTCCTTAACCTAACGAGAGAAGGATTTTTTAAAGATCCTTTAGCAAATATATTTAATGATAAAACTTTAAAGTTAAAGTTTGGAGACCACAACTATTGCACATTGTTCTATAAGTCCTAGTCAATAGAATAAGAAAAGAATAAGCAGTGTAAGAATTAGAGAATGTGTCAGATAGACTGCACATCAGTCAATCTGTTGTGGTTTGGAAATTTAAAATGTTAACCACATTGCCCACTTCTGAAAGGAAGAGAAAGTTTGTCATTATTTGCAAATGATATGATAATCTTATCAAAATCAAGGCAAGGAATGGAAAAACTATGAATAAGATAATTCAGCAGAAATTTCCGGTAAGATAAAAAGTCAGCATAACAACTCAAAAGTATTTCTTTTACCAATTTTTTTTATACCAAGTCATTCTCAAGAGCAGCAAATATAATAAATACTTTTTTTTTTTTGCGGTACACGGGCCTCTCACTGTTGTGGCCTCTCCCGCCGCGGAGCACAGGCTCCTGATGCGCAGGCACAGTGGCCATGGCTCATGGGCCCAGACGCTCCACGGCATGTGGGATCTTCCTGGACCGGGGCATGAACCCGCGTCCCCTGCATCAGCAGGCGGACTCTCAACCACGGCGCCACCAGGGAAGCCCACAAATATTATAACATGTCAAGAAATTAATTTTTTCAATGTTAGATTTTTATAGAGAAATTCTGAAATTTTGTGAAGGGCATAATAAGAAAATCTGAATAAATAAAGATTATTTTCAAGGAAGAAAGGGCACATTTTAATAAAAATATCTCCTTACGTTAAGCTACATATTTAATAAGTTCCAATAAAATTACAAAATGAATTCTTCAGCAAATTTGATAATCTGAATCCAAAGTTCATGTAAGTCAAAATACATGAATAGCTAAGGCAATTTTTTTTTATCTCCCTGAAGGACCTTCTCTCTTATTTCTTTTATTTTATTTTTTTTTTATTTTTTTATTTTTTATTTTTATTTTTTTTAATTTTTTGCTTTATAACAAATTTAATCAGTTATACATATACATGTTTCCATATCCCCTCCCTTTTGCGTCTCCCTCCCACTCTTTCTTTTTTCTTAAAACAACGGGAATGGAAAAAGGCTGAACATCAGGAATCAATAAAGCCATGCAAATCCAGTGTACACAAACGTTCACCTGACAGCCGTCAGAATGATCATCAGCAAAAAAAGTCTACAAAAAATAAATGCTGAAGGGGTTTTAGAGAACTGCGTACCCTTTAGCTGCTGGTGGGTTGCAACCTGGTAAGAGCCAGTCGTGAGAACAGAATGGAGGTGCGTTTAAGGGTAAAAATGGAGCTACCATGTGATCTGGTAGGCCCACTCATGGGCCTATCACCTGAGTAGACCAGAATCAAAAACACACAGGCTGGCAATCCTGCACTGCAGCAAGGTGTACCATAGCCAAACCTGGAAGAAACCAAAATGTGCATCAACAGAAAAATGCACCAAGAAGAAGTCGTCCATGTACACAATGGAATCTTAGCCATGAAAAAGCATGGAACAGTGCCGTTGGCACCACCATAGAAGGACCTAGCGATAATCACCACACTGGAAGTAAGAAAGAAACCGTAAGACAGACATCCTATGACATCACTTATAGGTGTTACCTAAGAATTGATACCCATGAAATAATTTCCAAGAGAAGGACACGCATAGATTCAGAAAACCAAATTATGTTTAACCAAATGGAAAGGTGTAAGGAATGTATGAATTAGGATATGGGGGTTAACAGACATATACTAATACATAGGAAATATATAATCACAAAATACCTAAGGAATACAAAGAGAGGTCTACTCAACACTCTATAATAACATACACGGGAATGGATCCAAAGAGGAATATAGACAGATACATTGATAGGATGAACCAGAAACTGTACACCTCGGAGAATCTACATTTTGATCAAATTTCCTCTGATAATTAAATTTAAAAAGCAAACAACAATTTAGGAGATATAAGCTCTTGGGGGTTTGCACTGGCACATTGCACTCTAATTCGCAGCTTACTACCACGATTGCCACGAAAGCTCTGTGGCCCAAAATCCCAGAGTTGGAAATGTAGAAATGCTGCCGCCTTGTGGCCGTTTCCCACAAGAGCGGCTTTGAACCCACAGCTAATGGTCACTTAACATTCACAAGGATTCAGGGCTGTAAAGGACACCTGCCCTAAAAAATTGTGCGGAGGTAGGGAATGGCCAAAAAAATTCAAAAGTGTTAAATTTTTCAAGGAGATTGGATGGAGGGGTAAGTTTTACTCACTCATTTTCAAAAAAGAGGAAAATGGATAAAAGCTCAACATCAGTAATTATTAGACTCATGCAAATCTAACCTCCAAAATGATTCCAACTCACACATGTCAACTACCATCAGCTGCAAGTCTACAAACATTAAATGCTGAAGGTGTTTTAGAGAACTGTGTACCCTCTAGCTGCTGGTGAGATGTAAAGTGGTGACAGCCAATAATAAGAATAGAAAGGAGCTGCGTTTAAAAGTAAAAATTGAGCCACCATTCCGTTCAGCAGGCCCACCGCTGAGACTCTCACCTGACAAGTCCAGAGTCGAGAAGGCACAGGCTTCAACAGCTGCACTGCAGGAATTTTCACAATAGCCAAGACACGGAAGCAACCAAAATGTCCATCACCATATCAGTTGAAAAAGAAGAAGTGGTCCATGTGCACAATGGAATATTAGCCATGGAAAACAATGAAACACTGCTCTTTCAGGCACCATAGTTGAGCCTAGAGATAATCACAGAACATGAGGTAATTCGGAAAGCAAAAGACATATCCTATGATATCACTTACAGGCATTATCTAACAACTGACACAAATGAACATATTTGCACAGAGAAAGACACTCACACACTTAGAAAACAAACTAGGCTTATCTAAAAGGAAAGGTGGGGGGAATGGAAAAACTAAGATTAGGGTTACCATACGTGTACAAATACCTATTAAATACACATAACAAAAAGACCGACCATATAGCAAGGGAGGTCTATGGAACACTCTGCAATAATTGACATGGGAAGGGGATCTGTGCAGTAATATATATATATATATATATATATATATATATATATATATATATATATATATATATATGTTAGGCACAAATGAACCAGATTGTGTACACCTAGGACAAACAATATTCTAATCATTGCCCCTATTAAAAAAACTAAAACAACAAACAAGAAATAATGTAACATAAACTTATGGGGTTTTCTCCTGGCACATTCCATTTTAATTTACAACCTAGGAACAGGGATTCCAGAACGGCTCTGCTGCCCTAGTAACGAGATTTGTGAATGGAGAAATGCTGCCGCCTAGTGGCTGCTTACCACAACAGCAGCTTTAAACCCAGTGCTAATGGTCACTAAATATTCACACTCATTACAGGCCTGTGAATGACACCTGCCCTCAAAAACAATCCTGGGAGCGAATATTGACCAAAACATTCAATTTTGAGGGCAACCTTTCAAGAAGACAATTTCAAGAGGTTAATTGTATTCTACGTTTTTTTCATTTGTTCATTAACAGAAATTTTAAAAGGTGTGGAAAAATGAACCTTAGAAAGAATTAAGGACATGCAAATCCAAATTACAAAAATCCTATCAGCTCACAACAGTCAGAATGACCATCAGCAAAAATTCTGCAAACAATAAATGCTGAAGGGGTTGTGGAAAAATGCCTAGGCTTGGTTCAACGTGGGACATGCTAAGAGCCAGTAAGGAAAACACAAAGGAGGTGCATTGAAAAGGTAAGTACTGAGCTACCATTCAATCAAGCATGCCCACTGCTGGGCCTATCGCCTGAGAGGATGAGAATCAAAAAGACACAGGCTGGACTTCACTGGTGGCGCAGTGGTTGAGAGTCCGCCGCCGAAGCAGGGGACACGGGTTTATGCCCCGGTTCGGGAAAATCACACATGCCGTGGAGCGGCTGGTCCCGTGAGCTATGGCTGCTGGGCCTGTGCGTCCAGAGCCTGTGCTCTGCAATCGGAGTGGCCATGGCAGTGAGTGGCCTACGTACTGCAAAACAAGAAAAAAACAGCCTGGCAATCCTGCCCTCCAGCAATATTTATCATAGCCAAAACTTGGAAGCTACGAAAATGTCCATCAACAGAGGAATGCACAAAGAAGAAGTGGTCCATGTACACAATGGAATATGACTCCAATAAAAAAATATAAACTCAATCTAGAAAACAAACAAAAGTAAAAAAAAAAAACACATCACCTTTGGGGGTTTATCCAGGCACATTCCACTCTAATTTATAACCGAGAAATACCACTGCAAGGTAGTCTGTTTCCCTAGTTAAAAGCTTGTGAAAAGCAGAAATGCTGCCACCCTCTGGCAGTGACCTGCAACAGCAGCTTTAAAAACTGTGCTAAGGGTCACTTCATATGCACCAGTACTGGAGGGCTGTAAATGAAACCTGCCCTCAGAATGTCATTAGGGAGGTAATGGCCAAAATATTTCTAAATGTCACACATACTTCACGAAAACAATTGGAAGAGGTAAGCTCTACTCACAGTTTGAATAAAAAAAGGACATGCCAGAAAGCTCAATTTCAATGGATTATGAGACGAATGCAAATCCAACCACAAACATATAGCAGCTCACACTTGTCAGAATAAACTTCAGCAAAAAAAAAAACTACAAACAATAAATGCTGAAGGTGTTGTGCAGAAGTGCATACCCTCAACTTTAAGTGGGATGTGACCTGGTAAGAGCCACTAACGAGAACAGAATGGAGGTGCTTTTACTACGTAAATATTTTTCTACCATATGATCCAGCAGGCCCACTCCTGGGCCTATAACCTAAGAAGACAGAATTGGAAAGACACAGGGAGGCGAATGTGCATTGCCGCAGCATTACAATTGCCAAGTCATGGAAGCAAGCAAAAAGTCCATCAACATATGAGTGGACAAAGAAAACTGGTACATGTACAGACGGAGTATTGGCCAAGGAAAAAAAGGACACGATGTCATTTGCAGCACTGTAGATGAGTCTAGAGGCAATCACACAACGTGTAGTATGTCAGAAAGAGAAAGACACATATCGTATGATATCACTTTTAGGTATTACCTATAAATGGATACCAGTGAAGATATTTCCACAGAGAAGGGCAACCACTGATTCATTCAACAAACTTATGGTTCACCAATGGAAATTTGTGAGGATTGGATACATTAGGATATTGGGGTTAACAGACATATACAAACACAGGTGAAATATATCATCACCAAAGACCTACGGAATACCAAGAGAAGACTACTCAACATCCTGTCATAACGTACATGGGAAAAGGATTCCAGGAAGAATAGACATATGTTTATGTGTAAAAGAACCACATCTTGCACACCTAGAACAAGCCAAACTTTGTAATCAAACTTGCTGTGATAAAAATAAAAATTAAATTAAATAAACGAACAAGAAGTAGTGAGACATATACTTAAGGGGCTTTTCCCTGGCACACGCCATTCTAAATTACAACCTAGAACACAACTTCCATTGAGGCTCTGTTGCCCTAGTAACCAGATTTGGTAAAGTAGAACAGCTGCCACCTTGTGGGCGTTTCACACGACAGCAGCTTTAATCCCAGCGTTAATGGTCAGTTGATATTCAAAATAATTGCAGGCCTGTAAATCACACCTGCACTGAAAACAAATCCTGGGGTCGTATATCGACCAAAAAAATTCAAAGGCATCCATATTTCAAACCGACAGTTTCAAGAGGCATAATTTATGCACATTTGTCTTCTGTTTCTTTTTCTTTCTTTCTTTTTTCTTTTTTTTCAGCTTTCAAACTACTATTTATTTAATCATGTGTTCATTCTACAGATAATTTTTAAAGTGTCTACTATGTACTAATTGCAAGTTAGGTCCCAGGATTACAGCAGTGAGTTAAACAGATAAAATCCCCGGACCTTATGGAACTTAAAGCCTAGTGGGTGACTCGGTCAATAATCCACTTCATAGATAACTACGTAGTTATAATACAGGGTACAGTGAGAGGGCTAACAAAGGGCTCTAATTTAGG